>NC_083243.1:12359467-12577842 GCF_032191835.1 Heteronotia binoei | reverse complement strand
GACTCTGAGATTCAGAGTATAGAGCGGGATATAAATCCAATATCATCAACATCAACAACATCATCATCTTCTTCATTAATAATAATAATAATAATAATAACAACAATAGATTGCTTTGCAAGGCTTGCTCAATTGCACAGGAGCTACAGAGCAAAACCTCTCCATTGGCTAAGGCTCCTCCTCCTTGGGAGGGAAGGGGGGGAGGGAGAGCTAGCTTTGCCAGGCTCTCTCAATCGCATAGCAGAGCTACTGAGGCAAGCCTCTCTTCCTTCTATTGGCTGAGGCTCCTCCCCCTCCTGGTCTCCTGGGGAAGGAAGGAAAGAGCCGGAGCTTCCTTTGCCCAGTTCCCTGGGCAAATGTTTTAAGCATGTTTTAAGTTTTTTTTAAAAAAATTAAATGTGTTTGTTTGTGTCCTTTATAAAGTTTATATATGCGCTGCCTGGTATTACATTTTATGACACACACGGTCCAGATCTGGCCCTCATAACAAACGAGTTCGCCCTGGGTTAGAGTGTCGGGCAAGGATCTGGAAGACCTGGGTTCGAATCTCTGTGGCGAGATGACGTTTGGGCCTGGCACGCTCTCTCTCCGCCTAACCTGGGGGTGGTTGGACTGTGCCCTCAAGCCCAAGCCAGCTGAGGTGACCGCGTGGGGTTTTCAATGTAAGAGAGAATCTGAGGTGGTTTCCCATTGCTTGCCTCTGCATAGCAATCATGGACTTTCTTGGCGGTCTCCCATCCAAGTACTACTACTACTACCACCACCACTACTACCACCACCACCACTACTACTACTACTACCACTACTACTACCACCACCACCACTACTACTACTACTACCACTACTACTACCACAACCACTACTACCACCACCACCACTACCACCACTACCACTACTACTACTACAACCACCACCACTACTACCACTACCATCACCACTACTACCACCACCACCGCTACTACTACTACTACTACCACCACCACTACTACTACTACCACCACTACTACTACTACCACCACCACCACTACTATTACCACTACTACTACCACCACTACTACTACTATCTTTAATTTATACCCTGCCCTCTCCGCAAGCAGACTCAGGGCGCGGCTAACAACCAGTTCAAAATTTCAGATGATAAATACAATTAAACGATCAAACTTCAAACAGTAAACACTATTAAAACATTTTAAAATCATTTTACGGTGCTGTTAAATAACAATCTAGGCGGGATTGTCCTTTACTAACAGCTAAACCCGTAGTAGTTCCAATATCTCAGTAGTGTAGGTGGCAGTCCTC
Organism: Heteronotia binoei; assembly: GCF_032191835.1. Classification (NCBI taxonomy): domain Eukaryota; kingdom Metazoa; phylum Chordata; class Lepidosauria; order Squamata; family Gekkonidae; genus Heteronotia; species Heteronotia binoei. Next base: position 12,576,543 of record NC_083243.1, on the reverse strand, counting down.
TCCCGGTTTAAGTACGCAGCCTCCTTATGGCAGGGGTGGCAAAACTGCAGCTCGGGAGCCATACGTGGCTCTTTCACACATATCGTGTGGCTCTCCAAGCCCCCACCGCCCTCTTGGCTTCTCTAAGCCAAGCCAGCCGGCAGCTTGGAGAATGCATTTAAAGTTGCTTTCTTTAAGAGAGCCAGTTTGGTGTAGTGGTGAAGTGTGCAGACTCTTCTCTGGGAGGACCGGGTCTGCTAGGGCAGGGTGGTGTGGTGGTTAGAGCAGGGGTGTCAAACAGGAGGCCTGGGGTCCATATCAGGCCTCTGGAGGGCTCCTATCAGGCCCCCGAGCAACTGGCTGTCATCTGCTTCCTTCTCCCTGTATTTTGCTTCCTTCCTTTAGAGCCAGTTTGGTGTAGCGGTGAAGCGTGTGGACTCTTATCTGGGAGAACCGGGTCTGATTCCCCACTCCTCCACTTGCACCTGCTGGAATGGCCTTGGGTGAGCCATAGCTCTCGTAGATGTTGTCCTTGAAAGGGCAGCTGCTGGGAGAGCCCTCTCAGCCCCACCCACCTCACAGGCTGTCTGTTGTGTGTGGGGGAAGGTAAAGGAGATTGTGACTGCTCTGAGACTCTGATTCAGAGAGAAGGGAGGGGTATAAATCTGCAGTCTTCTTCTTCTCCCCCCCCCCCGCCCTGCTTTCTGATGAAGCTGAAGCAGGGGGGGGGAGGCCTCTAAACTGGGGGATCCCCTGCCTCCACCTTGTTCCCACTCCGACTCCCCCCAGAACCAGTTTTGATTCCCCACTCCTCCACTTGCACCTGATGGAATGGCCTTGGGTCAGCCATAGCTATCTCAGGAGTTGTCCTTGAAAGGGCAGTTTCTGCGAGAGCTCTCTCAGCCCCACCCACCTCACAGGGTGCCTGTTTTGGGGTGGGGGGAAGGTAAAGGAAATTGTGAGCCGCTCTGAGATTCCTTTACCTTCCTTCTTTACCTCTGAGACTCATTTACATTATTTTTACCTTTACCTTATGGTATTTTCTCATGTGGGTTTCTGCATGGGCTTTTTCATTGTGGAATCTTCTCTGTATGGGCTTTTTTCCATTTGGGCTTTTTCATTGTAGACTATTCTCTGTATGGGCTTCTTTCCGCATGGGCTTTTTCATTGTGGACTATTCTCTGTATGGGCTTTTTCATTGTGGACTATTCTCTGTATGGGCTTCTTTCCACATGGGCTTTTTCATTTTGGACTATTCTCTGTATGGGCTTTTTTCCCATTTGGGCTTTTTCATTGTAGACTATTCTCTGTATGGGCTTCTTTCCATTTGGGCTTTTTCATTGTGGACTATTCTCTGTATGGGCTTCTTTCCACATGGGCTTTTTCATTGTTACGGAATAAATAAATAAAAATAAATTGTGGACTATTCTCTGTATGGGCTTATTTCCATTTGGGCTTTTTCATTGTGGACTATTCTCTGTACGGGCTTCTTTCCACATGGGCTTTTTCATTGTGGACTATTCTCTGTATGGGCTTTTTTTCCATTGGGGCTTTTTCATTGTGGACTATTCTCTGTATGTTTTTTTTTTTCCCATTTGGGCTTTTTTCCTGTGAGCATTTACAACCGTGGGTTTCTTTCTGTGAGCTTTTTTCTTGTGGACTTTTTTCCGGTTACCGCCAATTTGGGATGGAAAATTCCTGGAGATGATGGAGTTGGAACCTGGGGAAGGTGGAGTTTTTGGAGAAGAGGGATCATAGAGCTCACCCTCCAAAGCAGCTCCAGGGGAACTGACCGCTTTGGTCTAGAGATCACTTGTAATTCTTGTAGATCTCCAGGCCCCATTTAGAAGTTAGAAAACTAGAGAAACCGTATTCCAAAATTATAAAATGTTGCTCAATAAACCTTTTTCGTTCTTACAAAAAATTGCACAAGCTTAATGCATGAGGTCTTATTTGGAGTACTGTGTGCAATTCTGGTCACCGCACCTCAAAAAGGATATTATAGCATTGGAAAAAGTGCAGAAAAGGGCAACTAGAATGATTCAAGGGTTGGAACACTTTCCCTGTGAGGAAAGGTTAAAACGCTTGGGGCTCTTTAGCTTGGAGAAACGTTCACTGCGGGGTGACATGCTTAGAGCTGCCAAGTCCAATTCAAGAAATATCTGGGGACTTTGAGGGTGGAGCCAGGAGACTCTGGGGGTTGAGCCAGGAGACATTGGGGGTGGAGCCAGGAACAAGGGTGTGACAAGCATCATTGAACTCCAAGGGAGTTCTGGCCATCACATTTAAAGGGACAGCACACCTTTTTAAATGCCTTCCTTCCATAGGAAATAATGAAGGATAGGGGCACCATCTTTTGGGGCTCATGGAATTGGACCCCCTGGTCCAATCGTTTTGAAACTTGGGAGGTATTTTGGGGAGAGGCACTAGATGCTATACTAAAACTTGGTGCCTCTATTTCAAAACACAGCCCCTACCCCCCAGAGCCCACAATACCTGCGGATCAATTCCCCAGTATTCCCTATGGGAATCGTTCTCCCCCTCAGAGCCCCCGATACCTGTGGATCACTTTTCCATTATACCCTATGGGAATCGGTCCCTGTAGGGAATAATGGAGTGCCCAGCAGACATTTCCCTCCCCCCCCCATTTTCTGATCAGGGCTGGATCTAGGGGGCAGAGGGGGGGAGCTTGCCCCGGGCGCCGACAAAGGGGGGGGCGCCAAATTGGGCACAGGGTCCATTGTATTCTATAGGACCATAAGATAGAATGGCCCATAAGGGGGCGTCATTTTTTTAATTTTGCCCCCCCCCTCTCAAAAACCATGTAGATCCGGTCCTGTTTCTGATGACCCTGAAGCGGGGGGGTAGGGCCTCCAAACGGGGGGGATCCCCTGCCCCCACCTGGGGATTAGGCAAAGCAAGAAAAACACCGCGCACCAAATGTTGCAGTGTAAGTGCGAAACACTCTTTCACTCAACCACTTCATCGCTGTGATTCTTAAATGTCCTTCAAAGCAAGCGAACAGTCCTTAGCAGAAACTCAAAACTTTAAATGTTGCCAGGTGTGGAAACTCTGCTGTCGTCTTGTCTTTCTGTTGAGAGACGCAGGTAGCCCGGCTGTCCCTCTTTGAAGAGTGATTCAACAGGTGCAGCAGCAGCAACGTGAGTTGAAGAACCGTTCGTGCATACTGATAAGATATGACCGATGAAATAGCACAGGTTCCGAAGTGTAAAAATAGCGGTCGGAGGAAGTGTAAAGGAAACACGAACTTGAATCTGGGACTCGTGTTGCTGCTGCTACACCTGTTGAATCATTCTTCAAAGAGGGACAGCCGGGCTACCTGCATCTCTCAACAGAAAGACAAGAAGACAGCCGAGTTTCACACCTGGCAACATTTAAAGTTTGAGTTTCTACTGAGGACTGTTGGCTTGCTTTGAAGGACATTTAAGAATTACAGTGAAAAAGTGGTCAAGTAAGAGTGTTTTGCACTTATATTGCAACATTTGGTGTGCGGTGTTTTTCTTGCTTTGCCTAAACTCCACGCCACTATTTACCACTCACCTGGGAATTGGCGACCCTAGTTGAACAATTCTCACTTTAAGAACGCTTTCCTAGCTGGTACCTTCTTGCCCTTAAATTATAAACCCATTATTGCAAGTCCTTTCCTTTCCTTTCCTTTCCTTTCCTTTCCTTTCCTTTCCTTTCCTTTCCTTTCCTTTCCTTTCCTTTCCTTTCCTTTCCTTTCCTTTCCTTTCCTTTCCTTTCCTTTCCTTTCCTTTCCTTTCCTTTCCTCTCCTCTCCTCTCCTCTCCTCTCCTCTCCTCTCCTCTCCTCTCCTCTCCTCTCCTCTCCTCTCCTCTCCTCTCCTCTCCTCCCCTCCCCTCCCCTCCCCTCCTCTCCTCTCCTCTCCTCTTCATTCTTGGTTGTCCTGTCGGCCTCTGGGTGCTGAACAGACCATTCTGGCAAGCAGAGAACAAAAGCTTGGAACTTTTGGATCCCTGAAGAAGGGAAACTGGAGCTATATGAATGAAGAAGAAGAAGAAGAAGATATTGGATTTATATCCCGCCCTCCACTCCGAGGAGTCTCAGAGCGGCTCACAATCTCCTTTTCTTTCCTCCCCCACAACAGACACCCTGTGAGGTAGATGAAGACACTGGATTTATATCCCGCCCTCCACTCCGAAGAGTCTCAGAGTGGCTCACAATCTCCTTTCCCTTCCTCCCCCACAACAGTCACCCTGTGAGGTGGGTGGGGCTGAGAGGGCTCTCACAACAGCTGCCCTTTCAAGGACAACCTCTGCCAGAGCTCTGGCTGACCCAAGGCCATTCCAGCAGGTGCAAGTGGAGGAGTGGGGAATCAAACCCGGTTCTCCCAGATAAGAGTCCGCACACTTAACCACTACACCAAACTGGCTCTCCAGTTGAAGTTCCCCTCCATTTGCTAATTACAATTATTTTATGAATAACGGGCCTTTTGAGCTGCTCTGAAACAGATGGATGGAGTGGAAGGGAGGGGGGGAGGGAGAGCGGGGAGTAAACACACCCACGGGAAAATCAAAAAGATGGAAATGCAAACTCACAGTGAGCACAGATGAATACCTACGACGAAACGCCTCCCAGCATCCGAACCGCCCGATTCCCCATGGGAAAGCTCTATTAAGAACCACAGGTTGTTCTGGCAAAACTGATCAAAACGTCTCGTTCCCCATCAAATCAGAATCCCATCACAGAGCTCGGTCCCAAACTGGAATCCATAAAATGGAAAAGAGCATCGTTTGAATTGCTTCAGACATATGATGAAAACTCACATGATAATGGCCATAAACTTTTTGAGGTTACGTTCACCCTTGGCGCGGAGTGGTCAAGCTGCAGCGCTGCAGTCCTAAGCCCTGCTCACGACCTGAGTTCGATCCCAGCGGAAGCTGGTTCAGGTAGCCGGCTTGAGGTTGTCTTCTCCAGTGAGTACTCCCTTCTCATTTGGTGGCCAAAGTATTGGAGCTTCGGCTTCAGCATCTGACCTTCCAGGGAACAGTCTGGGTTGATTTCCCTTAGGACTGATGGATTTGATCTTCTTGCAGTCCAAGGGAAGTCTCCCAAGGGACTTCTCCATTGAGGGCTCCCTTCTCATTTGGTGGCCAAAGTATTGGAGCTTCGGCTTCAGCATCTGACCTTCCAGGGAACAGTCTGGGTTGATTTCCTTTAGGACTGACGAATTTGATCTTCTTGAAGTCCGAGGGACTCTCAAGAGTCTTCTCCAGTGAGTACTCCCTTCTCATTTGGTGGCCAAAGTATTGGAGCTTCAGCTTCAGCATCTGACCTTCCAGGGAACAGTCAGGGTTGATTTCCTTTGACTGATTTGATCTTTTTGCAGTCCAAGGGACTCTCAAGAGTCTTCTCCAGCACCACAGCTCGAAAGCATCTATTCTTCTGCACTCAGCCTTCTGTCTTTCCCAGCATCAGAATCTTCTCCAGCGAGGGCTCCCTTCGCATTGGGTGGCCAAAGGATCTGAGCTTCAGCTTCAGCATCTCACCTTCTCCAGCACCATAGCTCGAAAGCACGCTTTGACTATACAGACTTTTGTTGGCAGGGTGATGTCTCTACTTTCTATTAAAAGTCTGCCTGCACACGAAAACTTACACCTTGAATGTTATTTGTTGGTCTTAACGGTGCCAACCGGACTCAAATTTTGTTCTAACACATCTAATAATCAACATAGACCTATCATATAGGCCCATATTAGCTTCAAGAGAGGATTGGAGAATCATACGGAGCAGAGTATCAAGTGCGCTCATTTCTGGACCACATTTTACTATGTAGAGAGCATGTAATCAGCTCTCCGCCATGATTTACAACCCAGAGGGCACGTAGTGAAAACATCTGGCCCTGGGATGTTTATGCTAGCGGCTGGCTGCTGGTACCTCCAAGTTTCACACAGACATCCCTTATCTCATCACAGAGAAGTGTGAGAAGGTTTGATGTTTTCAATAGCCTAAGATTCCTTAGTAGTAAAATAGATAGTTGCTTAGTAACCTTTGAACTTGTGACTCCAGTATGCATCTGTAACGTAGCCTTTGATGAGATCCTATATAGCAACTGTGTAACCGTTTGTACCCCATTACTCCCAAGGCCTGTGTCCTTGACAAATCTCCTGAATTTCTTACAATAAACATATATTTTGATTCAAAACAAAAGGACTCTGTTATTGGGAAATATCGGCGCTTGACACAGAGGTTCATCAGTGGCCACAGCGTATTGTTGGAACTCTCTGTCTGGGGCAGTGATGCTCTATGTTCTTGGTGCTTGGGGGGGCACAGTGGGAGGCTTCTAGTGTCCTGGCCCCACTAGTGGACCTCCTGATGGCACCTGGATTTTTGGCCATTGTGTGACACAGAGTGTTGGACTGGATGGGCCATTGGCCTGATCCAACATGGTTTCTCTTATGCTCTTATGTGTGACACAGAGTGTTGGACTAGAAGGGCCAGTGGCCTGACCCAACATGGCTTCTCTTATGTTCTTGTGTGTGACATGAAGTGTTGGACTGGATGGGCCATTGGCCTGATCCAACATGGCTTCTCTTATGTGTGACACGGAGTGTTGGACTGGATGGGCCATTGGCCTGATCCAACATGGCTTCTCTTACATTCTTATGTGTGACACAGAGTGTTGGGCTGGAGGGGCCATTGGCCTGATCCAACATGGCTTCTCTTATGTTCTTATGTGTGACACGAAGTGTTGGACTGGATGGGCCATTGGCCTGATCCAACATGGCTTCTCTTATGTTCTTATGTGTGACACAGAGTGTTGGACTGGATGGGCCAATGGCCTGATCCAACATGGCTTCTCTTATGTTCTTATGTGTGACATGGAGTGTTGGACTGGATGGGCCATTGGCCTGATCCAACATGGCTTCTCTTATGTTCTTATGTGTGACACAGAGTGTTGGGCTGGAGGGGCCATTGGCCTGATCCAACATGGCTTCTCTTATGTTCTTATGTGTGACACAGAGTGTTGGACTGGATGGGCCAATGGCCTGATCCAACATGGCTTCTCTTATGTTCTTATGTGTGACACAGAGTGTTGGGCTGGAGGGGCCATTGGCCTGACCCAGCATGGCTTCTCTTATGTTCTTATGTGTGACACAGAGTGTTGGACTGGATGGGCCATTGGCCTGATCCAACATGGCTTCTCTTATGTTCTTATGTGTGACACAGAGTGTTGGACTGGATGGGCCAATGGCCTGATCCAAATTGGCTTCTCTTACGTTCTTATGTGTGACACAGAGTGTTGGACTGGATGGGCCATTGGCCTGATCCAACATGGCTTCTCTTATGTTCTTATGTGTGACATGGAGTGTTGGACTGGATGGGCCATTGGCCTGATCCAACATGGCTTCTCTTACGTTCTTATGTGTGACACAGAGTGTTGGGCTGGAGGGGCCATTGGCCTGATCCAACATGGCTTCTCTTATGTTCTTATGTGTAACACGAAGTGTTGGACTGGATGGGTCATTGGCCTGATCCAACATGGCTTCTCTTATGTCCTTATATTCTCTTATAATAGAGTGGACTCCATACCCAATTTGGTGCCCCCCTCCGGCAGAACCCGGTGCAAGTGCCCCCGCTGCCCCTCTCTAGGTCCGGCCCTGGGAGGAGTGGGAGGTCGGCCATCTTACAAGTAGGGCCTGGAGATTTCTTAGAATGACAACTGGTGCTTAGATGGCAGAGATCTACCTCCCCTGGAGAAAATGGCTGCTTTGGATGGTCGATTGTATGGCATTAGATTCTATTGAGGTCCTTCCCCTCCCTCCAATCCCACCTTCCCCAGCCCCCCCCCCCAAAAAAAAATCTCTGAAAATTTCTAAACATATAGTAGGCATGCCTAGATCATGGTGAAGGAGAAGAAAAAGAAAATTTTGCCATTATCTTGTGAAGTTCCATACTAAGAAACAAGAAACTGCATGTCTTGTATGATCTCTTGGAATTTTAGTTTATAAATGTTTTTATATACTCTGATTTGAAGGATTTATATAAATTGGAACTGACTTGAATTTTAAAATTGGTTCAATTATATTTTAGTTATCTTGGATTGTATAGGTGGGGAAATGTTTATGTATTTTATGTTTTTTTAGGAGGGTATTTTATACTATCTTAGGTATTTTAGGAGGGTTTTATATGATGTGTTATAGTTTTTATATTGGTCTATGACTGTAATAAAGTTCATTCATTCATTTTATTTATTTGTTTTATTTAATTTATATCCCACCCTCCCCACCAAAGGCAGGCTCAGGGCGGCTCACAAACCAAGGGTTCGTGTGACCAGTACAATCAACCATAATTAAAAACGTAGAACATAAAAAACAATTTAAAACATTTGTAAGTGCTACTATCATAATTTCAGGCAGCGATTTAAATTCAGGTGCTTAGCTATACTCAGAGGTCTCAGGATCGCCGTAGCGTAGTGCAGTAGGCCATTGGTGGCGTTCTTACGGGCCTGTCCCATAGCTGCAGATTCATATAAATGCCTGGTGGAAGAGTGCCGTTTTGTAGGCCCTGCGGAACTGTAGGAGCTCTCACTCCTACAGTATAAAACTGTAGATTTATACCCTGCCCTTCTCTTTGAATCCGAGTCTCAGAGCGGATTACAATCTCCTTTATCTTCTTCCCCCACAACCGACACCCTGTGAGGTGAGTGGGGCTGAGAGAGCTCTCCTGGAAGCTGCCCTTTCAAGGACAACTCCTGCGAGAGCTTTGGCTGACCCAAGGCCATTCCAGCAGCTGCAAGGGGAGGAGTGCGGAATCAAACCCGGTTCTCCCAGATAAGAGTCCGCACACTTAACTGGAGGCAGGTGGAGTGTGGATTGCCGCTGTCCCCTTTGTCTCCTGCTGAAGTGGGAAGGCAGGTAGAGTTGCGGGGAGGAGATGGGCCTAGAGCTGCCAATTCCCAGGTGGGGGCAGGGGATCCCCCGGTTTGGAGGCCCTCCCCCCGCTTCAGGGTCATCCAAAAGCAGGGGGGGGGGATGCCTGCTGCACATTACATTATTTGCTATGAAGAACGATTCCCGTAGGGAATAATGGAGAATAGATCTGCAGGTATATGGGGCTCTGGGGGCGCTGTTGTTTGAGGTAGAGGCACCAAATTTGCAGCATAACATTCTGTGCCTCTCCTCAAAACACTCTCCAGGTTTCAAAAGGATTGGACCACGGGGTCCAATTCTATGAGCCCCAAAAGGAGGTGCCCCTATCCTTCATTATTTCTGAAGGAGGGAAGGCATTTAAAAGGTGCGTGGTCCCTTTAAATGTGATGGCCAGAACTCGCTTTGTAGTTCAATTGTGCTTGTCACAACCTTGCTTCTGGCTCCACCCCCAATGTCTCCTGGCTCCACCCCCAATGTCTCCTGGCTCCACCCCCAAAGTCTCCTGGCTCCACCCCCAGAGTCCCCAGATATTTCTTGAATTGGACTTGGCAACCCTAAGTGGGCCAGCAACATTCCCCACAAGAGCTTCACTCTCTCCCCATGCCAGAGACTGGGGGTGATTGGCTAGCTCTAGAAACTGAGGGCATGCCCCCTTGTCCTAGCTGAGCAGGTGACACAACAGCTCTGCCAAGGAGTGGCTCAATGGAAGAGCCTCTGCTTGGCACGCAGAAGGTCCCAGGTTCAATCCCCGGCATCTCCAGTTTAAAAGGGCCAGGCAGGAGTTGATGGAAAAGACCTCCACCTGAGACCCTGGAGACTCAGAAGGAGGAGCCATGGCTCAGTGGAAGAGCCCCTGCTTGGCATGCAGAAGGTCCCAGGTTCAATACCTGGCATCTCCAGTTAAAAGGACCAGGCAGTAGATGATGGGAAAGACCTCAGCCTGAGACCCTAGAGAGCCAGAAGGAGGAGCCATGGCTCAGTGGAAGAGCCCCTGCTTGGCATGCAGAAGGTCCCAGGTTCAATCCCCGGCATCTCCAGTTAAAAGGACCAGGCAGTAGATGATGGGAAAGACCTCAGCCTGAGACCCTGGAGACTCAGAAGGAGGAGCCATGGCTCAGTGGAAGAGCCCCTGCTTGGCATGCAGAAGGGCCCAGGTTCAATACCTGGCATCTCCAGTTAAAAGGACCAGGCAGTAGATGATGGGAAAGACCTCAGCCTGAGACCCTAGAGAGCCAGAAGGAGGAGCCATGGCTCAGTGGAAGAGCCCCTGCTTGGCATGCAGAAGGTCCCAGGTTCAATCCCCGGCATCTCCAGTTAAAAGGACCAGGCAGTAGATGATGGGAAAGACCTCAGCCTGAGACCCTGGAGACTCAGAAGGAGGAGCCGTGGCTCAGTGGAAGAGCCCCTGCTTGGCATGCAGAAGGGCCCAGGTTCAATACCTGGCATCTCCAGTTAAAAGGACCAGGCAGTAGATGATGGGAAAGACCTCAGCCTGAGACCCTAGAGAGCCAGAAGGAGGAGCCATGGCTCAGTGGAAGAGCCCCTGCTTGGCATTCAGAAGGTCCCAGGTTCAATCCGTGGCATCTCCAGTTAAAAGGACCAGGCAGTAGATGATGGGAAAGACCTCAGCCTGAGACCCTGGAGACTCAGAAGGAGGAGCCATGGCTCAGTGGAAGAGCCCCTGCTTGGCACGCAGAAGGTCCCAGGTTCAATCCCTGGCATCTCCAGTTAAAAGGATCAGGGAGCAGGTGATACGAAAACCCCTGCCTGAGACCCTGGAGAGCTGCTGCCAGTCTGAGTAGACAATACTACCGGCCTTGATGGACCAGAAGTCCGATTCAGTTTAAGACGGCTTCCTGAGCCCAAGCAGGTCCAATATGACCGCAAAAACTCTGAAAGATAACTGACGCAGAACTTTGCCGAATTAAAAAGGAAAAAAAAAATATATTAGTATTCAACTCACTCCGAAAACTTCCAGCTGCCAGAAAACAAACTTGGATGCAATCTTAACATAATGCAAATCTGTTCCTCTGTTTGTATGGAAACCAAAATTAAAATTGCTCCCTTCCAAAGATAGGTGAAGTATAGATATATGGAAATCAGTTGATTTCCAAAGGAAAAGAAAGTTATTCATGAATCTTAATATTTATGTGAAATAAGAGAGGTTTTCTTTAATTAGGATTAACAATATTATCTACTAAAATGTGCCCAAGCATATAGTTCCACAGGCGCCCTGTAGCTACACCTAGAATGTCAAAATAAAACTCTCCCCCCCCCCCTTTCCCCAAGAAAGCAAGAAGCCCGGGTGATAACTAATTTAGATAATGCTAATTATTTTGCTTAGGACTTGTGGCGGATGGCTTGCGTTGAAGAAGTTTAGGGACAGGTTTTCCGTTGGAAAGATCCCTATTTATTCCGAATGTGTCCAGAGAACTTTCCTGATTGTTCAGCCTGTGGTCACAGCTGTATTCGAAAGTGATAATCCTAAAGAAGAGGCGCATCAAAGAGAGGGGGGTGGAAAAAAATAAATAAAAACAGATTTATCGCTGCCTCTGATACGATGTCAAGCCTTTATTTAAGGATTATAGTTATCTCCCTGTCAGTTTTCTTGACTGATTTCAAACTCCTAGTTCAGGGGTCACCCATGATGCCCGCTGTCTTCTTCCCTGGTCCCCACCAAGTGTTTTTAGAATGTGGGCAAGGCCAGAAGGGGCTTTTGCCCAACTAAATTTGCCATTAGAGATGTCATTGGTTGTGCAGATTTTTTTTTTTTTTTAAATGTTGCTTTGGAAGCAGCTGCCGCCAGAACACAAAGACCTTCACAGTTAACATTATATGCTGTGGCAGCCATTTTGTTATGCTCTGGCAGCCATTTTGTACCTGGTAGCAGCTGCCGCCAGAACACAAAGACCTTCACTGTTGACGTTATATGCTGTGGCAGCCATTTTGTACCTGGTAGCAGCTGCCGCCAAAACACAAAGATCTTCACTGTTGACATTATATGCTGTGGCAGCCATTTTGTACCTGGTAGCAGCTGCCGCCAGAACACAAAGATCTTCACTATTGACATTATATGCTGTGGCAGCCATTTTGTACCTGGCAGCAGCTGCCGCCAGAACACAAAGATCTTCACTATTGACATTATATGCTGTGGCAGCCATTTTGTACCTGGTAGCAGCTGCCGCCAGAACACAAAGATCTTCACTGTTGACATTATATGCTGTGGCAGCCATTTTATACCTGGTAGCAGCTGCCGCCAGAACACAAAGATCTTCACTGTTGACGTTATATGCTGTGGCGGCCATTTTGTACCTGGCAGCAGCTGCCGCCAGAACACAAAGATCTTCACTATTGACATTATATGCTGTGGCAGCCATTTTGTACCTGGCAGCAGCTGCCGCCAGAACACAAAGATCTTCACTATTGACATTATATGCTGTGGCAGCCATTTTATACCTGGTAGCAGCTGCTGCCAGAACACAAAGATCTTCACTATTGACATGATATGCTGTGGCAGCCATTTTGTACCTGGCAGCAGCTGCCGCCAGAACACAAAGATCTTCACTATTGACATTATATGCTGTGGCAGCCATTTTGTACCTGGTAGCAGCTGCCGCCAGAACACAAAGATCTTCACTGTTGACGTTATATGCTGTGGCAGCCATTTTGTACCTGGTAGCAGCTGCCGCCAGAACACAAAGATCTTCACTGTTGACGTTATATGCTGTGGCAGCCATTTTGTACCTGGTAGCAGTTGCCCCCAGAACACAAAGATCTTCACTGTTGACGTTATATGCTGTGGCAGCCATTTTGTATCTGGCAGCAGCTGCCGCCAGAACACAAAGATCTTCACTGTTGAAGTTATGCTGTGGCAGATCAATTTTCCGTTATACCCTATGAGAATCAGTCTCCATAGGGTATAGTGGAGTGTCCAGCAGACAATTCCCTCCCCTCCTGCTTTCTGATAACCCTGAAGTGGGGGGGGGGCTCCAAACCAGAGGATCCCCTGCCCCCAACTGGGCATTGGTAACCTGACTGAACAGCTAATCAGAAGCCATGCTGGGCAAAAACCCTGCCCATTTTCTAGAAGCACTTGACAGGCTTCTAGGAAAAGGGTCGGAGGGGACCCCAGTGCTCACAACCACCACACCGTTGGGCTAGTTTGGTGTAGAGGTTAAGTGTGCGGACTCTTATCTGGGAGAACCGGGTTTGATTCCCCACTCCTCCACTTGCACCTGCTGGAATGGCCTTGGGTCAGCCATAGCCCTGGCAGGGGTTGTCCTTGAAAGGGCAGCTGCTGTGAGAGCCCTCTCCAGCCCCACCCACCTCACAGGGTGTCTCTTGTGGGGGAGGAAGGGAAAGGAGATTGTGAGCCGCTCTGAGACTCTTCGGAGTGGAGGGCGGGATATAAATCCAATATCTTCATCTACCTCACAGGGTGTCTGTTGTGGGGGAGGAAGGGAAAGGAGATTGTGAGCTGCTCTGAGACTCTTTGGAGTGGAGGGCGGGATATAAATCCAATATCTTCATCTACCTCACAGGGTGTCTGTTGTGAGGGAGGAAGGTATAGGAGATTGTGAGCCGCTCTGCGACTCTTCAGAGTGGAGGGCGGGATATAAATCCAATATCTTCTTATCTTCTTCACATTTGGGACTTACACCATGCAATGGACCTTTAGCCTCAGCAAGAAATGCGTACTTTAAGTACGGTCAGGGGTTGTTTTGTAGAAAAATAGGTGGCAGAGCTCATTAGCATAACTCATTAGCATATGCCCCCCCCAGCCAAAAGCAACCTGACACAAGAAAGGAGAGCTCCGGGCAAGCAGGCCTCACTCGCCTGGGGCTCTACTGGGCCACCCCACCCTCCAGTCTTAAGCCACCCACTGCCCAAAATCACATAAGAAGCGGAGAAAGTGTGGTGTGGGCTTCTCCAGGGGTTGATAAGGGCTGCTGGGGGTGTGGCAAAGCCCCTGGTGGCTGGATGGCTGCCCGCTCTCCTAACCCAGGGATTGTTATGCAGCTGCACCTACTATTCAGTGGACAAGGTAGATGGGGAGGAAGAGGGGGGACCCTCAGAAAGGTTCAGGAGCTGAGCTCCTGTGAGCTCCTGCTGAATCTGAGGCCTGAGTAACGTGAATAAAATAAAATAAAAATGCTATTCAAGAGCAGGAATTTTAAAAAAAAAAACCTGAGTCGCTTCCGGAATACCAAGTATGCGTAGTGACCTTTGAAGTTTAGGATAATTGATTCGCCTCACATCTCAATCCTCTCCAGTCCGCTTTGGCGCATCAAAAGAGGCCAGCTTTCAGTAACGCGGCATAGAGAAGCCTCGTCGATGCTGCCCACCTCCTACACCGGGGCGCCCTTTGATAAAACTAACCTTTGTTTTAATCACCGAGGTGGCTTAGTGACGTCTCCTTTGGTCATCGCTTGACATTAACGCAGACATTTCTTGGGCCCACCGACAGGGACCTGGGTGGGAGTCTCCCTGGAGCTTCGACCTGTAGCCACCGCCGCTTTCCCCTGAGATGAAAAAGAAGAGGCCTAACAGGATTTGCATTCCTTTCCCTGGAACGTGACCGCTGTCAGCCAAAGTTTGTGGTGCTTATTTGCCCCCAATATTATTTGATGCTCTGACCCATTTCCTGGTCGGGTTGCCTCTCCTCCAGGGGACAGCAGTTGCCGGCACCGCTCATTTTCTCGAGCCCCCTAATCGTTTTAGCCCAAGCTGCTAACTTGCTATCATATTTGGCGTTTAGAATGATTAAAAGGTTGGAACGCTTTCCCTACGAAGAAAGGTTAAAGCGCTTGGGGCTCTTTAGCTTGGAGAAATGCCGACTGCGGGGTGACATGAGAGAGGTTGACAAGATTATGCATGGGATGGAGAAGGCAGAGAAAGAAGTCCTTTTCTCCCTTTCTCACAATACGAGAACTCTCAGACATGCAATGAAATGGCTGAGCGCTCGGGTTAGAACTGATAACAGGAAGTGCACATGGCATTCACTGCCACAGGAGGTATAGTGGAGTGCCCAGCATAGACAGCTTCAAGAGGGGATTGGATATGCATATGGAGCAGAGGTCTATCAATGGTAGGGCTGCCAAGCCCCCAGTTCGGGCGGTGAATCCCCCGCCCCGGAAATTCCCAAACCATTGGCCCACATTGGGCCAGTGGGGGGAACCTCCCCCTGCGTCACCGGTGCAATGATGTAACCCGGATGATGTCATCAGAATGGCAGTGCGCACGCGGGATTAGGCTTCCCAAATCCCCCGCCTTGCCTGGGGACCCCGATTTGGAGCCTTCTCCCCCCACTAGCCAAAAATCTGGAAAGCGGGGGGGAATGGCAGCCCTTCCCACCCAGCCCCGATCTCAGCAGCTTCTCCTTGCCCTGCCCTTCCCACCCAGCCTCGATCGCAGCAGCCTTTCTTCAGTTTTCCCAGGCTGCTTCCCGCCCTAATTAGCTGGCTGGCGGAGGGGGGGGAGAGGGAGCCCCGCCCTCAAAGGACCATGTGCCTTTGCACCTCCAGAGGCTTGACGTGAAAGGCTTCAATTTAGGATGGTGTGTCTCTGTTTCTGTGAAGAAGCTGGCAGCAAATGGTGAGTAGAGAGGCTGATCCGCTGCTTCAGACTGGCCAGAAAGCTGGGGGGGGGAGGGGAAAACGTCTTCATTATTCCCTATGTGATCGATTCTCATAGGGTATAATGGGGAATTGTTCTGGAGGTTTTGGGGCTCTGGGGGAGCTATTTTTTGAGGTAGAGGCACCAAATTTTCAATATCCCAAAGTCTCCTGGCTCCACCCCCAAAGTCCCCAGATATTTCTTGAATTGGACTTGGCAACCCTACCCCCTGTGGCTACAGGCCTGTGTGAAGACAAGACTCCCTGGGAAAGACAATAATGCTAGGAAAAGTTGGAGGGAGAAGGGGAAGACCCAACAGGAGACGGGTGGACTCCAACAAGTAAACTGAAGGGCCCTCACTTTGTAAGACCTGAACAAGGCTGTTAATGATAAGACATTTGGAAGGTCATTAATTCATAGGGCCACCGTAAGCCAGAAATGACTTGAATGGTACTTCACACACACACACACACACACACTGGTCATACATTAAATAGGATCTAAACAAGATGAGGGAGACTTGTCTTAGCAGCAGTATGTGCGAAAAGGATCTCATAAGAACACAAGACAAGCCATGTTGGATCAGGCCAATGGCCCATCCAGTCCAACACTCTGTGTCACACAGGCCCCACTGGTGGACATTCTGGTGCTTTTTGGACCATACGTTGAACATGAATCAAAGTTGTGATGCGGTGGCTCAAAAGTCAAATGCAATTTTGGGCTGTATCAACAGGAGCTCACAGGAGCACAGCTCCTGAACTTTTCTGGTGGTTCCACCTCCTCCTTCTGAGAGTTTCTCCTCCTTGTCCATTGAATAGTAGGTGCAGCTGCATAACAATCCCTGGATGAGCTCCACCACCTATTTTTCTACAAAATGACTGCAGAACAGAAGTCTAGTGTCCAGATCACGTGATGTGATGGTATCGCTTTACTCTGCTCTGGTAAGACCTCACCTGGAGTATTGTGTTCAGTTTTGGGCACCACATTTTAAGAAGGAGACAGACAAGCTGGAACGGGTTCAGAGGAGGGTGACGAAGATGGTGAGGGGCCTGGAGACCAAGTCCTATGAAGAACGGTTGAGGGAGCTGGGCATGTTTAGCCTGGAGAGGAGGCAGCTGAGAGATGATATGATCACCATCTTCAAGTATTTATAGAATAATAGAGACAGAGTTGGAAGGGACCTCCAACCCCCTGCACAATGCAGAAAACTCACAAATACCTCCCCAGTTTGGTGTAGTGGTTAAGTGTGTGGACTCTTATCTGAGAGAACCGGGTTTGATTCCCCATTCTTCCATTTGCACCTGCTGGAATGGCCTTGGGTTAACCATAGCTCTGGCAGAGTTGTCCTTGAAAGGGCAGCTGCTGTGAGAGCCCTCTCAGCCCCACCCACCTCACAGGGTATCTGTTGTAGGGGGATAAGATATAGGAGATTGTAAGCTGCTCTGAGTCTCTGATTCAGAGAAAAGGGTGGGTTATAAATCTGCAGTCTTCTTCTTCTTCTCCCCCTAAATTCACAGGATCTTCATTGCTGTCAGATGGCCATCGAGCCTCTGTTTAAAAACCTCGAAGGAAGGAGAACCCACCACCTCCTGAGGAAGCCTGTTCCACTGAAGTACTTAAAGTGCTGTCATCTAGAGGATGGTGTGGAATTGTTTTCTGTGGCCCCAGAAGGTAGGACCAGAACCAATGGGTTGAAATTAAATCAAAAGAGTTTCTGGCTCAACGTTAGGAAGAACTTCCTGACCATTAGAGCAGTTCCTCAGTGGAACAGGCTTCCTCGAGAGGTGGTGGGCTCTCCTTCCTTGGAGGTTTTTAAACAGAGGCTAGATGGCCATCTGACAGCAATGAAGATCCTGTGAATTTAGGGGGGAGTGTTTGTGAGTTTCCTGCATTGTGCAGGGGGTTGGACTAAGTGACCCTGGAGGTCCCTTCCAACTCTATATGATTCTATGAAAGTTGGGTTGGGAAGCACCAAGGAAATTGGGTTGGCGAGCTACCTCTGTTCATCTCTTGCCTTGAAAACCCCTAGAGAGGTCTTTGTAAGTTGGCTAAGATTTGATAGCCCAGTGTTTCCCATTTGCAGGGTCGTGACCTGGTACCGGGCCACGGAAGCCTCACTACCGGGTCACAAGAAAAGCCAAAGCTAGCCTCGCCCCCAGTAAAGCATGACCTCTGCTCTGCTTCCTTCCTTCTCCCGTCTCTGTGTTGTGCAGAGAAAAGCTAGCCTTGAAGACTGGCACTGGCTGCAAAGCCTGAGCTCCGTTTGGCTTCCTTCCTTCCCCTGTCTCTCTGTTGTGCAGAGTAAGATTAGCGTTGAAGACTGACACAGGCTGCAAAGCCTGAGCTCTGTTTGGCTTCCTTCCTTCCCCCATCTCTGTGTTGTGCAGAGAGGAGCTGGGCTGCCTCTCCTTCCTACTGCCCCCCTTCCAGTGTTTGAGAGAAAAGCTGGCGTCCACTGGAACTTTAGACCCATGAAGTGATCTTCAAGGTATGAGCTTTCATGTGCCTTGCAGTATGCTCTTTTGTAGAGATTTCCCTGGGAGGCCTGGGCGACAAAGAAGGGATGTGTGCTTTTTTCTGCCAGGAGGGGTTGGGAGTGGCATTCCAGTAGCTATGTTTTTTAACCAAACAACCCCTGGACAGAATTGTTGCTGACTGGTGTCATCTGATGGTGAGTAAGGCTTTTTTCCCCCTTTGTCCCCCTTTCTCTTTCTTTCTTTCTTTCTTTCTTTCTTTCTTTCTTTCTTTCTTTCTTTCTTTCTTTCTTTCTTTCTTTCTTTCTTTCTTTCTTTCTTTCTTTCTTTCTTTCTTTCTTTCTTTCTTTCTTTCTTTCCCACCCTCTCCGTAAGCAGACTCAGGGCGGCTGACAACATTCATATTTGCAAGTTAAAGCCAATAAAAAACCAATAAAACATAATTACAATTTAAGATTTTAAAAACATTTCATGGTGCTGTATCACTACAATATAAGCGAGTTGTTCTTTTCTGACGGTGATTACCTCGTACTCTATGTGATGTCGGGTGGCAGCTCTCTTCCGGTTAGATCTCAAAGGCCTGTCAGAACAGTTCGTTGGCAGCTCTCTCAGCACTAGCCGAATATGCTCCCACCAGGGGAGCCCCATTAACAGCCGTGCTGCAGCGTTCTGCACTAGCTTTAGTTTCTGGGTCAGCGCCAAGGGTAGCCCCATGTAGAGAGCATTACAGTGATCTAGTCTTGAGGTGACCGTGGCATGGATCACCATTGCTAAGTCGTCGCGCTCCAGGAAAGGGGCCAACTGCCGCACCCGCCGAAGATGAAAAAAGGAGGATCTAGTCGTGGCTGCTACCTGGGCCTCCATTGTAAGAGAGGACTCCAGGAGCACACCCAAGCTCTTGACTTAAGGGGCCGGTATTAGTGACACCCAATATCTTCTTCTTCTTCTCCTTCCCCTTCTTCTTCTACAGCTCATCTCCAGACTACAGAGATCAGTTCCTCTGGAGGAAACGGATGCTTTGGCGGGTGGCCTTGATGACATTGTGACCCACTGAGGTCCTTGTTGTCACGGGCTGGGGCCAGGCCAGGCGAAGTCCAGGGGCAGTCCAAGGTCTGTAGCTGGGTAGCAAGGAGGGTCCAAAGCGCCAAAACCGAATCACCGTCCAGGTATCACAGGTCAGAGGTTCAGAAGCCGAAGTCAGGGGGTCCAGAAGTCAATGCCAGAGTCAGGGGGTCCAGAAGCCGAAGTCAGAAGCCGAAGTGGATGCTAGGACGTCAGGTAAGTGACTAGTTGCTTCCACAAAGCCTCCTCCCAAAGCCCACAGCTATATAGCCCTCTGCAGTCTGTTGCCCATTTGAGCTAATTGCTGACTCAGAGGGCAGCCAGGATCCTGCTGAGACTCAAGCACCCTCACTCCTAGAAGGGCCAGAATCCTTTCAAAATTCAGGGCTCAGGGAGCGTCTTGCTCATGAGCATGCTGCCCTCCTCCGATCCCTGAGGTCCTGACGAAGGCGGTCACGCACACGAGCCACCCGAGAGGGCGAGGCAGGGGGGCTTGGATCTTCTCCAGCAGGAGGCAGGGGCACTGGTGCAGGTGGCAGGGGCACAGTTTCTTCTGCAGGCTCGGCTTCTTCTGCAGGGCCCCAACACCCATGACACTTGTGCTCCCCAGACTCCATCCCCAAATCTCCAGGAGTTCCCCAACCTGGATCTGCCAACCCTATGCCCCCTCCCCTGAGAGCGGCCAGGGGGTACCTGACAACCCCAATTCTACCCTGGGCCTTTTGCATTCATAGCAAGTGCTTTGCTACTCGCCCATGGTCCCTCCCAGGGGTCGTTTTGTAGAAAAATAGGTGGTGGAGCTCATTAGCATAAGTCATTAGCATATGTTGCCCCCCCCCAGCCAAAAGCAATCCAACGCAAGAAAGGAGAACCCCGGGCGAGCGAGACCTGCTTGGGCTGGCTAGACATCCAGCCAGCCCAAGCAGGCCTCTCTCACCTGGGGCTCTCCTTGGCCACCCCCCCAGTCAAAAGGCCAGCAAGCCACCCACCACTCAAAATCACATAAGAAGTGGGGAAAGGGTGGCGTGGGCTTCTCCAGGGGTTAATGAGGGCTGCTAGGGGCGTGGCAAAGCCCCTGGTGGCTGGCTGGCTGCCCGCTCTCCTAACCCAGGGATTGTTATGCAGCTGCACTGACTATTCAATGGAGAAGGTGGGGGGGAGGGGGGCATCAAAAAGGTTCAGAAGCTGCACTCCTGTGAGCTCCTGCTGAATTCAAGGCCTGGGCCCTCCCCTAAAAATTCCCACTGGAAAAGAACTTTCAGTTGGATCCCTCCCATCTTAATGATATAACCAAAGCAACAAGTCTTTAAAGCAGGCATGTCGAACATACAGTTTGGGGGCCATTCAGACCCCCAGAGAACTCCTATCAGGCCCCCGAGCAACTGGCTGTCATCTGCTTCCTTCTCCCTCTCTCTTGTTTCCTTCTGCAACACAGCTTGCTTTGCCAGGCTTGCTCAATTGCACAGGAGCAACAGAGCAAAACCTCTATTTTCTCCATTGGCTGAGGCTCCTCCCTTGGGGAGGAATAGCTTGCTTTGCCAGGCTCTCTCAATTGCACAGCAGAGCTACCGAGCCAAGCCTCTCTTCCTCTGTTGGCTGAGGCTCCCCCCAACCAGTCCCCTGGGGTAGGAAGGAAAGAGCCAGAGCTTCCTTTGCCCAGTTCCCTGGATCCCATGGAAGACATACAAAGAAAGCATCCTTAAGACCAATGAGTGCTAACATTTTAAGCATGTTTTAAGTTTTTATATATATATATATATATATATATATATATATATATATATATATATATATATGTGTGTGTGTGTGTGTGTGTGTGTGTGTGTGTGTTTGTCTGTGTTCATTGTAAAATTTATATCTATGCTACATAATCTTAAATAGATACACACAGAGCCCAGCCCGACATAGCTCGGCCCAACTAATAAGAACATAAGAGAAGCCATGTTGGATCAGGCCAATGGCCCATCCAGTCCAACACTCTGTGTCACATAAGAACATAAGAGAAGCCATGTAGGATCAGGCCAATGGCCCATCCAGTCCAACACTCTGTGTCACACAGTGGCAAAAAAAATTATATACACACACACACATATACACACTGTGGCTAATAGCCACTGATGGACCTCAGTTCCATATTTTTATCTAAACCCCTCTTGAAGGTGGCTATGCTTGTGGCCGCCACCACCTCCTGTGGCAGTGAATTCCACATGTTAATCACCCTTTGGGTAAGAAGTACTTCCTTTTATCCATTTTAACCTGTCTGCTCAGCAATTTCATCGAATGCCCACGAGTTCTTGTGAGAAAGGGAGAAAAGTATTTCTTTCTCTACTTTCTCCATCCCATGCATTATCTTGTAAACCTCTCTCATGTCACCCCACAGTCAACGTTTCTCCAAGCTAAAGAGTCCCAAGCGTTTCAACCTTTCTTCATAGGGAAAGTGTTCCAGCCCTTTAATAATTCTAGTTGCCCTTCTCTGGACTTTCTCCAGTGCTATAATATCCTTTTGAGGTGCTGCGACCAGAACTGCACACAGTACTCCAAATGAGACCTCAGTGATAGCAGTGCCTGTTTCAAAAGAGGTTTCACTTCCATTTGGGGTGTATTGGCCCCGAGATTGAATGCACTGATTTGTGAACTTGACGCTTCAGTGTCAGGCCGGGGTTCAAATTAACCTGCAGTATTTGTGCTCAATTCCCCCCCCCCCTTGCTCAGTTTGTATACATGCCCGCGATTACTCCATTTTCCTATAGAAATTATCCACTGTGTCCCCCCCCCCTCCGCCCCCCAGACAGGAGTGGAAAAGAGCTGACCCCCTTTTGCAGAACGCTTTCAACATTCTAGAGCCGTGCCAGGGCGGTGTGCGCAGTGTAAATATTTTAATCCCTAATTAATCACTTTGGTTAGATTGGAAAAACAGAAGTCTAATGAAAACGATTTGAAATTTCCTTCCCTGAATAATTGCATTGTTCAAGGGCTTCTGGGAAGAGTCAAACTCCTTCACCTTCGGTTCTCGGTCGGCTGCGGCGGTGTGAGACTGAATAGGCGACCTTCAGACCCAACCCCCCCCCCCCTCGGTGTCCGTCAGGAGATTAGAAATACCTTTCACGCAGTTCAGCAGCAACTATGCAGAAACGGGACAACGCGGGTGGCTGAGAGGTTACAAAAGTCGGCAAAATGAGTCCCCGGCTTGCTGGGGGGAAAGGGTAGCCGACTGGGGAAGGCAATGGCAAAGCACCCCGTCAAAAAAGTCTGCCAAGAAGACGCCGTGATGCGACATCACCCCATGGGTCAGTAGATGTTGGTGATAATGATGATATTGGATCTATATCCCACCCTCCACTCTGAATCTCAGAGCGGCTCACAATCTCCTTTATCTCCCCCCCCCCCCACAACAGACACCCTGTGCGGTGGGTGGGGCTGGAGAGGGCTCTCACAGCAGCTGCCCTTCCAAGGACAGAGTCTCAGAGTGGCCTACAATCTCCTTTCCCTTCCTCCCCCACAACAGACACCCTGTGAGGTAGATGAAGATGTTGGATTTATATCCCGCCCTCCACTCTGAAGAGTCTCAGAGCGGCTCACAATCTTCTTTCCCTTCCTCCCCCACAACAGACACCCTGTGAGGTAGATGAAGATATTGGATTTATATCCAATCCCGCCCTCCACTCCGAAGAGACTCAGAGCGGCTCACAATCTCCTTTCCCTTCCTCCCCACAACAGACACCCTGTGAGGTGGTGGGGCTGGAGAGGGCTCTCACAGCAGCTGCCATTTCAAGGACAGAGGCTCAAAGCGGCCTACAATCTCCTTTCCCTTCCTCCCCCACAACAGACACCCTGTGAGGTTGGTGGGGCTGGAGAAGGCTCTCACAGCAGCTGCCATTTCAAGGACAGAGGCTCAGAGCGGCCTACAATCTCCTTTCCCTTTCTCCCCCACAACAGGCACCCTGTGAGGTGGGTGGGGCTCGAGAGGGCTCTCCCAGCAGCTGCCCTTTTAAGGACAACTCCTGCAAGAGCTATGGCTGACCCAAGGCCATTCCAGCAGCTGCAAGTGGAGGAGTGGGGAATCAAACCCAGTACTCCCAGATAAGAGTGTGCACACTTGACCACTACACCAAACTGGCTCTACACTATACCAAACGACTCGGCGTTTACACAGGGGACTACATTTTTATTCCACACACTCCCCCCACCCCGTAGGGTGGAAAGTGACCAGAGGTCACACAATGACTGACTGAGCAAACTGAGCTCCTAACTGCCTTTACTGACCAAGATAGATTGGCTTTATGGAAAGGCTCACCTTCAGTTTTGATGAGGATCATCATTACTGGTGGGGGGGAAAGATGCTGCCACTTTGCCATGGAGAGAAAAAAGATATACCTGTTGCTAAGCTCAAAGGAACAGGACATGCAGTGCACATAATGGACGCAAACAAGGGTCGCTTTGTAGAAAAAGAGGTGCTGGAGCTCATTAGCACAACTCCTTTGCGTCACTGAAGAGCCCCGTGGCGCAGAGTGGTAAAGCTGCAGTACTGTAGTCCTAAGCTCTGCTCATGACCTGAGTTCGATCCCAGTGGAAGCTGGTTCAGGTAGCCGGCTCCAGGTTGACTCGGCCTTCCATCCTTCCGAGGTCGGTCAAACGAGTCCCCAGCTTGCCGGGGGGAAAGCGTAGAGGACTGGGGAAAGCAGTGGCAAACCACCCTGTAAAAAGTCTGCCGTGAAAACGTTGTGAAAGCAACGTCACCCCAGAGTCGGAAATGACTGGTGTTTGCACAGGGGATGACCTTTACTGTAACGTACTCGAAGCGGAGACGAGAGTAGGGCAACATGGTTTATTAGGAGCACGTTGCAAGAGAGCGAGCACGCGGGCCGGGTCCCGCTTATATACAATCCCGGGTACTGCCTACTGGGTTGGTCGGGCCAATCCAGCCCCTTTAAACTTCGCGCCACAGCTGTAGATAGGCGGGGACAGGCTCCCGGCGCTGGGGCTCCTGGGACTGCCCAGTTGCCCCCCCCGTCGGGTCGCATGACATTTCTGGATACACTACACCCCTCCCCCCCTGGTTAATGTACAAAGTCCTGTAAGTATGCGGGGGGCCGGCGCTCCCGCGTGGACCGTCGGGGGGGTCCCGGTGTCGGCGGCGCGTCCGCCGAGGATGGTGCCTCGGTAGGTCCTGGGGTGGACGGGGGCGGCCCGTCTGGTTCAGCGGATCCCTCGGGCTCAGTCGGTTCCGGTCCCTCCGGCGCCCGCATCACGGATGTTGGGATCGCGTCCTCTAGGCGGTCGCCGTTAGGCTCCTCGCTGGATATAGCCTCGTCCGTGTCTGTGGGGGCCTCCGGAAGGGTGCGGCGCCTCAACTGGTCAATGTGCCGCCGTAGTACCTGGCCCCCCTCCGTTGATATGTCGTAGTGGCGGGACCCGGTTACCCTCAGTACCCGCCCCGCCACCCAATCGGGGCCCCTAGCATAGTTTCTGGCGAAAACTGGGTCGCCCGCGAAGAAGCCCCGGGCGGCGTCTCGGACTTCGGGGCTCCCGCGGGTGTCTGAAGCTCGGTCGGGATGCAGCCGGTCCAGCCGGGTTATGAGTTTGCGTCCCATGAGGAGCTCAGCCGGGCTGACTCCTGTGACCGGGTTAGGGGTGATCCGATTATCGAAGAGGAACGCGGCCAGCCTGTGGTCCCAGTCCCCCTGTACAATCCGGCCGAGGGCCTCCTTTGTTGTGCGGACCATCCGCTCCGCCTGGCCGTTGGTGGCCGGATGGAAGGGAGCCGACCTTATGTGCCTGATCAGATATCTTTGCAGGAACGCCTGGAAGTCGGCTGAGGTGAAGGCGGCCCCGTTATCAGAGACTATGGTGTCCGGGATGCCATGTGTGCATAGGACCCTGCGCAGAGCTCTGATCGCGGCTGTGGACGAGGTGGACCCTACGGGGACGACCTCCAGCCATTTGGTGTAGGAGTCCACCATTATGATGAAGGTCTGCCCCTGGAATGGGCCCGCAAAGTCGATATGGAGCCTCGACCATGGTTTCCGGGTGGACTCCCACCTAGTGACGGGGGCGCTGGGCGGCTCGGGCCGTGATTCCTGGCAGGTCTGGCACCCGCGGACCCAGCCCTCGATCTCCCCGTCCATTCCCGGCCACCAGACGTAGCTCCTGGCCAGAGCCTTCATCCGCACTATGCCGGGATGAGTCTCGTGTAGGGATTCTAGAACACGCTTTTGGAGCGGGGGTGGAATCACTACCCTACTGCCCCAAAGTATGCAGCCCTTGTGTGCGGCTAATTCCTCCCTCCTCGCCTTGTAAGGCTTGAATTCTTCCCCCATGTTTCCCTCTGGCCACCCCCTCACCACCCAGTCGAGCACCCGTGCCAGTGTCCTGTGTTTCTGGGTGGCCTTGGCCACCTCCGCTGCGTGGAGGGGCGGCTCAGGGAGGCTCTCTATCATCATGACCTGGTGTGCGGGTGCGGGGTCCGGACCCGTCTCCGGCAGCGGCAAACGGCTAAGCGCATCCGCGTGTCCCATAGCCTTGCCGGCCCTATGAACCAGTGTGTACGTGTATGAGTTGAGGAATTGGTTCCACCTCAACACGCGCTGTGAGAGTATTTGGGGGGTTTGTCGGTCTGGGGCCAGTAGACCTAAGAGGGGCTTGTGGTCCGTGGCAATGGTGAACCTTCTCCCATATAGATACTCATGGAACTTCCGGACCCCTGCCACGATTGCCAGGGCCTCTTTATCTATTTGCGCGTAGTTGCGCTCGGCTGAAGTGAGTGTGCGGGAGTAATATGCGACCGGTACCTCCCTCCCGTCCGGGAGCTGGTGCCCCAGGACTGCTCCCACCCCATACGGCGATGCATCGCAGGCCAGGATGACGGGGAGGTCTGGGAGGAGCAGAGCAGAGCAGCTCTGATAGCTGAGGCAGCTGGAGAAATTGCTGAGAATTTCTGAGTTTTGAAGGACTACATTCTAAGGTTTGTGGGGCTGCCTAAAATTCTAAGGTGTGATAGCTGGGGAACTGCTCTTTGTTTGGTTGACTGCCTTAAGGGTGAAAGAGATTGAGAGTGATTGCTGCTGATTGAGAGTGATTGCTGAGGAGTGCCCTGCTCCACCTCTTTGCATTTTAAGCTGCGCCTTGCCAAAGGGCTCTTGGCCTGTGGCTCTTCGCCTAGGGGCTCTCTAAGGAGCAGGAACCCAGATCCCTGGCTTCCTTGTTCTCCAAATAAGGTAAGTTCCCAATAAGGTAAGTTTAGGTAAGTTGACCCGCCAGAAGGGGAGCCACTTAAACAGCATTTAAAGAGGACTGTATATTTTAATATATATATATATACAATGAAGATAGAATGCCAGCAGGGGGTTGGGGGCTTTCCAGTGTTTTGCACTGAGTGTCACATGTATGACTATCTGCCCAAAGGACAGAAGTCTTGGGTGTGTGCTCGATGCAAGGAGCTCCTGGTCCTCAGGGAACGAGTTCGTACCCTTGAGGCCGAGGTGACTGCCCTGGAGAAGCAGAGACAGTCAGTTAGGCACTTGGGGAAGACTCTCGGGGGCGTATTAGATGAGCCCCGCTCTGAACGTAGCAGCCCCGTTGCTGCTAGAGAGCGTGAGGGTCGAGAGGGAACAGGGCACCGTGCTGAGGATAAGGGGAATGCGCCCTCAGAAGGGACCTCTTCTTCGGTCGGTGAGCGGGAATCCTTTCGCGCCAAGGAACCATCCCTGAGCAGGGGGAGAGGGGGGGTATTGGTAGTTGGTGATTCGATCATTAGGCAAGTAGACAGCCGGGTGGCGAAACCGCGTACTGACCGTATGGTGACTTGCCTGCCTGGTGCGAAGGTAGCGGACATTACGCGTGTAGTAGATAGACTGATAGACAGTGCTGGGGAGGAGCCTGTGGTCGTGGTGCATGTTGGCACCAACGATGTGGGGAAATGCAGTCGTGAGGTCCTGGAGGAAAAATTTAGGCTGCTAGGCGGGAGACTTAAGGCCAGGACCTCCAAGGTAGCCTTCTCGGAAGTGCTACCTGTTCCACGTGCAGGGCAGGAGAGACAGGCACAAATTAGAAGTCTCAATGTGTGGATGAGACGATGGTGTAAGGAGGAAGGGTTTAAGTTTGTTAGGCACTGGGATGCTTTCTGGAACAAGCGGGAGCTGTACAAAAGAGACGGTCTCCACTTGTCCCCGGATGGAACCAGGCTGCTGGCGCTTAAAATCAAAAAGGTGGCAGAGCAGTTTTTAAACTAAATCTTGGGGGAAAGCCGACAGGAGATGAAATGTCTCTGGTTCGGGAGGACTCGTCTCAAAGAGATGAAGGGTTAGCTGCTATTTTTCTACCGGGTAACGGACCGGAGTTGTCCACTGTGAAGGTGACAAACAATATGGACTGTCTGCCAGTGTCTCGAGGCGGCAGGAGGAAGGTGGCGGGCCTAGCTCGCCTGGGAAATTATAGATGTTTGTATGCAAATGCTAGAAGTGTTCAAAGTAAAATTGGTGAATTGGAATGTTTAGTGCTGGGAGAAAACATAGACATTGTGGGAATTTCAGAAACTTGGTGGAATGAGGAGAATCAGTGGGACACGGTGATTCCTGGATATAAGCTATATCGGAAAGATAGGGAGGGAAGGGTTGGAGGTGGGGTGGCTCTGTATGTCAGAGAGGATATACGGTCCAGTAAGGCTGAGATCAGAGAATTAGATTCACTTTTAGAAATGCTTTGGGTTGAAATAGAGGGCCCAAAAGGAAATTTAACTATGGGAGTTTGTTATCGCCCACCAAATCAAAAGAGAGAGGACGATTATAATATGATGGAAGGCTTAAAGATAGCGGCTAAACGTAAAAACTGTGTTGTAATAGGTGATTTTAACTACCCGCAGATTGATTGGGTCAATATGTGTTCTGGTCGAGAGAAAGAGATTGAGTTTCTTGATGCTCTCAATGACTGTGCTATGGAGCAGATGGTCTCAGAACCTACCAGGGGTGGGGCGATCCTGGATTTGGTCCTAAGTAATGCCCAAGACTTGGTGAGAGATGTAAAAGTGATTGCACCGCTTGGGAGCAGTGACCATAATGTTATTGATTTCACCGTTTGTATAAATAGGGAGTTGTCCAAAAAGACCACCACAACCACGTTTAACTTTAAAAGGGGTAAATACACTGAGATGAGGAGGCATGTGAGGAAGAAACTGAAAGGAAAGGTACATACGGTCAAAACCCTTGAGAAAGCTTGGACGCTATTTAAAACTATAATCCTAGAAGCTCAGATAAAATACATACCACAAGTTAGGAAAGGCACAAACAGGCATAAGAAAAGGCCTGCGTGGTTAACAAATAAAGTAATGGAAGCTGTAAAAGGTAAGAAGGACTCCTTTAAGCGGTGGAAAACCAGTCCAAGTGAGATTAGTAAAAGGGAACACAGGCTGTGGCAAATCAAATGCAAGACTGTGATCAGGCAGGCAAAAAGGGACTATGAGGAGCATATTGCAAAAAACATAAAGACCAACAATAAAACTTTCTTCAAATATATTAGAAGTAGGAAACCAGCCAGGGAGGCAGTGGGGCCCTTGGATGACCATGGGGTAAAAGGATTACTGAAGGAGGATAGGGAAATGGCTGAAAAGCTAAATGAATTTTTTGCCTCCGTCTTCACTGTAGAAGACGAGAACTTTTTGCCCGCCCCAGAACCACTAATTTTGGAAGGGGTGTTGAAAGACCTGAGTCAGATTGAGGTGACAAATGAGGAGGTCCTACAACTGATAGACAAATTAAAAACTAATAAGTCACCGGGTCCGGATGGCATACATCCGAGAGTTCTGAAGGAACTCAAAGTTGAACTTGTGGATCTTCTAACAAAAATCTGTAATCTTTCATTGAAATCTGCCTCCATTCCTGAGGACTGGAAGGTAGCAAATGTCACCCCCATCTTTAAAAAAGGTTCCAGAGGAGATCCGGGAAACTACAGGCCAGTCAGTCTGACTTCAATACCGGGAAAGTTGGTAGAAACCATTATCAAGGACAGAATGAGTAGGCACATTGATGAACACGGGTTATTGAGGAAGACTCAGCATGGGTTCTGCAAGGGAAGATCTTGCCTCACTAACCTGTTGCATTTCTTTGAGGGGGTGAACAAACATGTGGACAAAGGAGACCCGATAGATGTTGTTTACCTTGACTTCCAGAAAGCTTTTGATAAAGTTCCTCATCAAAGGCTCCTTAGAAAGCTTGAGAATCATGGAGTAAAAGGACAGGTCCTCTTGTGGATCAAAAACTGGCTGAGTAATAGGAAGCAGAGAGTGAGTATAAATGGGCAGTCTTCGCAGTGGAGGACGGTAAGCAGTGGGGTGCCGCAGGGGTCGGTACTGGGTCCCATGCTTTTTAACTTGTTCATAAATGATTTAGAGTTCGGAGTGAGCAGTGAAGTGGCCAAGTTTGCGGATGACACTAAATTGTTCAGGGTGGTGAGAACCAGAGAGGATTGTGAGGAACTCCAAAGGGATCTGTTGAGGCTGGGTGAGTGGGCGTCAACGTGGCAGATGCGGTTCAATGTGGCCAAGTGCAAAGTAATGCACATTGGGGCTAAGAATCCCAGCTACAAATACAAGTTGATGGGGTGTGAACTGGCAGAGACTGATCAAGAGAGAGATCTTGGGGTCATGATAGATAACTCACTGAAAGTGTCAAGACAGTGTGCGTTTGCAATAAAAAAGGCCAATGCCATGCTGGGAATTATTAGGAAGGGAATTGAAAACAAATCAGCCAGTATCATAATGCCCCTGTATAAATCGATGGTGCGGTCTCATTTGGAGTACTGTGTGCAGTTCTGGTCGCCGCACCTCAAAAAGGATATTATAGCTTTAGAGAAGGTGCAGAGAAGGGCAACTAGAATGATTAAAGGGCTGGAGCACTTTCCCTATGAAGAAAGGTTGAAACGCTTGGGACTCTTTAGCTTGGAGAAACGTCGACTGCGGGGTGACATGATAGAGGTTTACAAGATAATGCATGGAATGGAGAAAGTAGAGAAAGAAGTACTTTTCTCCCTTTCTCACAATACAAGAACTCGTGGGCATTCGATGAAATTGCTGAGCAGACAGGTTAAGACGGATAAAAGGAAGTACTTCTTCACCCAAAGGGTGATTAACATGTGGAATTCACTGCCACAGGAGGTGGTGGCGGCCACAAGTATAGCCACCTTCAAGAGGGGTTTAGATAAAAATATGGAGCACAGGTCCATCAGTGGCTATTAGCCACAGTGTATGGAGCACAGGTCCACCAGTGGCTATTAGCCACAGTGTATGTGTGTATATAACATTTTTTGCCACTGTGTGACACAGAGTGTTGGACTTGATGGGCCGTTGGCCTGATCCAACATGGCTTCTCTTATGTTCTTATGTTCTTATGGGGAGGGCCTCGTCAAAATGGTGGAGCACCGCATTGGACACCAGGACGTCCTTGACCGCCTGAAACGCCGCGGCCTGTCGCTTGCCCCAAACCCAAGGGGCTTTTTTGTCCAGCAGCCGGTGAAGGGGTTCCGCCAAGGCTGCCTTGTGGGGGAGGAAGGAGTGGTAAAAGTTGAGCACCCCCAAGAAGCTTTGGAGCTCCGCTTTACAAGTGGGAGCCGGAGCTTGCACTATGGCTCGGGTCTTTTCTTCCGTGGGGTGGATGCCTGCTGCGTCGACGGCGAACCCCAGAAACTCCACCCGTGGAACCCCCAGCAAGCATTTCTCTCTCTTGACCTTGAGCCCCGCTGCCTGGAACCGGCGGAGCACCTCTCGAAGGCGGTTGCCGAATTCATCGGGGTCCGGGGCGGCGACTAAAACGTCGTCGAAAAACGGCTGGACTCCTGGGATCCCTTTAAGGAGAGCGTCCATTAGGCTCTGGAAAATCCCCGGAGCGACGCTAACCCCGAACTGAAGTCTCTTTACCCGGAAAGCCCCCCTGTGGGTCACGATCATTTGGGCCTCCGCCGTCTTATTGTCTACTGGGAGCTGCTGGTAGGCCTGGGCCAGGTCTAACTTCCCAAATATCCTAGCCCCCGCTAGGGCGGCCAGGACATGGCTCACCACCGGCACTGGGTAGGGGTTGTCCTGTAGTGCCTTGTTTATGGTGCATTTATAATCGGCACAGATCCGCACCTCCCCGTTCGGCTTGATGGGGGTAACTATGGGGGTTTCCCAGGTGGCGTAGTCCACCGGCTCGAGGACGCCTTGTGCCGTGAGGCGGTCTAACTCTGCCTCAATCTTAGGTTTCAAGGCGAATGGAACCCTCCTGGCCTTGAGCCGAATCGGTCTGACCGCGGGATCTAGGGGCAAGGAGATGGGCGGCCCCCGGTAGCTCCCTAGGGACCCATCGAATACCTCGGGGAATTCCTTGCAAATCTCCCCGAGCCCCCGGGGCGTGATGGTCTGGCCCACCCCCTCCACTCGGATTCCCAAGGGTTTGAACCAGGCCAGACCTAGCAGGGTGGCCAGCTGGCGCTTAACCACCAGGATGTCCAGCGGGCCGTGGAAGGACCCCCGCTCGACTTGTACCCGCGCCCACCCCGCAATTTGCACCGGGTTCTTCTGGAAGTCCCGGAGTATGAAGTCTGCCGGCCGAAGTTGCAGCCGCTGGCGGGGACACAGTTCTCTTAGGGTTTCTTCCGCAATAAGGGAAATGGAGGACCCTGAGTCCACCTCCATTTGGCAGGGGTTCCCCTCTATAAGGACCGCCACTTTGATTTTATCGGGGGAATCGTGGGGCAAGTTCAGTACCTGTAGGGACGTGGAGTCTACCGCGTGGGACTCCGCGGACTCGTGGTACGTGGTCGGCTTCCTGCGGTTGGGCTTGGCTCGGCAAGCCCTGGCAATGTGGCCGGTCTTTCCGCAGCTCCTGCAGTCCCAGGTCCGGTATTGGCAGTCTCTCCGCTCGTGGGGGCCGCCGCAGCTGGCGCACTTGGTGGCCGGGGCTCTCTCCGACGCTGGTGGTCGGTCGGTCGCTCGGGGGCGTTGGGTCGCTCTGTTGGGTGGCCCGGCTGGGCGGTGTAGCTGATGGGCTTCCTCCTCCTCGGGGCCGTCGTGGTCCAGCTCTCCGTGGTGGGCAGCCTCCATCTTGGCCCGGGGAAACGTTCGTGCGGTTCGTTCCCATGCCACCGCTTCGCTGAAGGCGGCCTGGAGAGTGAGCTCTTCTTTGGCGAAGAGCTTCTGCTGGAGCCTCTCGTCGCGGAGGCCCCACGTGAATCTGTCCGCCAGGGCTTCCTCCAGTTGGGGGAGGTTGCAGTTCCCGGCGAGTTTGCGGAGGGCCGCCAGGTAGTCCGCGGCGGACTCGCCCGCGATCTGGTCCCGTTTGTGGAACAGGAACCTGCGAGCCACCCGCGAAGGCTGTGGTGAGAAGTGTCCCGTGAGGAGTCGGATGATCTCGTCGTAGGATTTCTCTGTCAGACGGGCGGGTGCCGAGAGACCCTTGGCGATCTCAAACGTGGCAGGCCCGCAGACGCTCATGAGAACGTCCCTCTTTGCTCCGGCGTCAGTGATCTTGTTGGCCCGGAGGTAGAACTCGACCCGCTCCGCGTAGGACTCCCATCCCTCTGGGTTGGTCGGGTCGAAGGGCTCGAGGTAGCCGGTGATCCCGCCTTGGTTGGCCATGATGGCGGCGGCGGTCGCTTGTTGCCCAGATCTCCGTCGTAGCCGCTGAGGCTAGAATCCCACCTTCGTCGCCAGTGTAACGTACTCGAAGCGGAGACGAGAGTAGGGCAACATGGTTTATTAGGAGCACGTTGCAAGAGAGCGAGCACGCGGGCCGGGTCCCGCTTATATACAATCCCGGGTACTGCCTACTGGGTTGGTCGGGCCAATCCAGCCCCTTTAAACTTCCCGCCACAGCTGTAGATAGGCGGGGACAGGCTCCCGGCGCTGGGGCTCCTGGGACTGCCCAGTTGCCCCCCCCGTCGGGTCGCATGACATTTCTGGATACACTACATTTACCTTTATCATTTTTCGTATCACTCCTTTGCATATGCCACATACCCCTGACATCACCAGAAAGTGGATTAAATTATATCAGCTCAGCATCTGCCTTAAAATGCTTCTTGAATTAGCCTGACCAGAGAGTGAATGAGGCAGTTCTACCTCCCCCCACTTTCTATTTGGAATACTTTGTACAATTCTGGTCACCGCAACTCAAAAAGGATATTATAGCATTGGAAAAAGTCCAGAAAAGGGCAACTAGAATGATTAAAGGGTTGGAGCACCTTCCCTATGAAGAAAGGTTAAAACGCTTGGGGCTCTTTAGCTTGGAGAAATATCGACTGCAGGGTGACATGATAAGAGGTTTACAAGATAATGCATGGGATGGAGAAAGTAGAGAAAGGAGTCCTTTTCTCCCTTTCTCACAATACAAGAACTCGTGGGCATTCGATGAAATCGCTGAGCAGTCAGGTTAAGACAGTTAGAAGGAAGTACTTCTTCACCCAAAGGGTGATTAACATGTGGAATTCACTGCCACAGGAGGTGGTGGTGGCTACAAGCATAGCCAGCTTCAAGAGGGGGTTAGATAAAAACATGGAGCAGAGGCCCATCAGTGGCTATTAGCCACAGTGTGTATATATATATTTTGGCCACTGTGTGACACAGAGTGTTGGACTGGATGGGCCACTGGCCTGATCCAACATGGCTTCTCTTATGTGACACAGAGTGTTGGACTGGATGGGCCATTGGCCTGATCCAACATGGCTTCTCTTATGTGACACAGAGTGTTGGACTGGAGGGGCCATTGGCCTGATCCAACATGGCTTCTCTTATGTTCTTATGTGACACAGAGTGTTGGACTGGAGGGGCCATTGGCCTGATCCAACATGGCTTCTCTTATGTGACACAGAGTGTTGGACTAGATGGGCCACTGGCCTGATCCAACATGGCTTCTCTTATGTGACACAGAGTGTTGGACTGGATGGGCCATTGGCCTGATCCAACATGGCTTCTCTTATGTGACACAGAGTGTTGGACTGGATGGGCCACTGGCCTGATCCAACATGGCTTCTCTTATGTGACACAGAGTGTTGGACTGGAGGGGCCATTGGCCTGATCCAACATGGCTTCTCTTATGTTCTTATGTGACACAGAGTGTTGGACTGGAGGGGCCATTGGCCTGATCCAACATGGCTTCTCTTATGTGACACAGAGTGTTGGACTAGATGGGCCACTGGCCTGATCCAACATGGCTTCTCTTATGTTCTTATGTGACACAGAGTGTTGGACTGGATGGGCCACTGGCCTGATCCAACATGGCTTCTCTTATGTTCTCCCCTTTTTTCTGCCCCATATTTCTGGCTCTCAGGATCTAACCTCTGCTGACCTTGGCTTCCTGCTCTGTGCTTTTGGATGGGCTTTGCTTTTTTTAAAAAATAGTCACCCAATAGGGTTGCCAGGTCTGTGTTGGAAGATACCTGGAGACTTTGCGGGGTGGAGCTGGGAGAGGGCGGGGTTTGGGGAAGGCAGGAGCCTCACCATGGTACAATGCCATAGCGTCCACCCTTCCAAGCAGCCATTTTCTCCAGGGAATACAAGAAAGAAGAAGAAGACTGCAGATTTATACCCCACCCTTCTCTCTGAATCAGAGACTCAGATTCTTCTCTTTTATCTTCCTCCCTCAAACAGACACCCTGTGAGGTGGGTGGGGCTGAGAGAGCTCTCCCAGCAGCTGCCCTTTCAAGGACAACCTCTGCCAGAGCTATGGCTGACCCAAGGCCATGCCAGCAGGTGCAAGTGGAGGAGTGGGGAATCAAACCCGGTTCTCCCAGATAAGCGTCCGCACACTTAACCACTACACCAAACAAACACTGTGATGTAATGGCTAACAGTGTTTAGTAAAACCTCTTTAAGAATCATATAATCTTTTTGTGCATTGCAGTATTACAAGAAAGGTCCATTCTATGAGCACCCGGATATAGGCTTATCTGGCAATAAAATTCCTCAGGAGAATTCTTTCCTATTTCCTTGAGGGCTATCAACCTTGTTACAATTCAATGTTAATGCTCTCTGCAGCATCTTTATTTTCTTCAGGGTCTCTCATCCTGAAATAAACATGGTAATTACAACGAGATACAACACAAAGAGAGCCAGTTTGGTGTACTGGTTAAGTGCTCCGACTCTTATCTGGGAGAGCCGGGTTTGATTCCCCACTCCTCCACTTGCACCTGCTGGAATGGCCTTGGTCAGCCAGAGCTCTGGCAGAGATTGTCCTTGAAAGGGCAGGTTTTGTCAGAGCTCTCTCAGCCCCACCCACCTCGTAGGGTGTCTGTTATGGGGGAGGAAGATAAAGGAGATTGTGAGCTGCTCTGAGACTCTGAGATTCGAAGTGGAGGGCGGGATATAAATCCATCATCATCATCAAAGCTGAATGGAAGGGGATCATTCTTAAATTTTTAAAGGACTAATTTTTAAGATATTATGGATTGCTAATTACCAACTCTCTCCAGGGGAGCTGATCTCTGTCAGGTGGAGATTGGTTGTAAAAGCGGGAGATCTCCAGGCCCCACCTGGAGGCTAATCACCCAAACATTTACCCAGTCCTTTTGCTCTTGAAAAGCTCCCTCTCACCCCACCAGGAGTGGGGCTAGACAGTGGCTTGGAGAGCAACCTGCACATCTACTCAGAAGTAAGGCTTAATCCCAGGAAACTTGTTTTAAGATAGAAACCTCCTGGGTGGACTCCCCCCCACCCACCCAACAATTTAAAAGGATTCCAGCTCTGCCCTGGATGGCTCAGGCAAGCCCAATCTCATCAAATCTCAGAATCATAGAGTTGGAAGGGACCTCCAGGGTCATCTAGTCCAACCCCCTGCACAATGCAGGAAACTCACAAACACCTCCCTCTAAATTCACAGGATCCTCATTGCTGTCAGATGGGCCTCTAGCCTCTGTTTCAAAACCTCCATGGAAAGAGAGCCCACCACCTCCCGAAGAAGTCTGTTCCACTGAGGAACCGCTCTAACGGTCAGGAAGTTCTTCCTAATGTTGAGCCGGAAACTCTGTTTTGATCGATTGCAATAGAAAAGGCCAACGCCATGCTGGGTATTATTAGGAAGGGAATTGAAAACAAATCAGCCAGTATCATAATGCCCCTGTATAAATCGATGGTGCGGTCTCATTTGGAATACTGTGTGCAATTCTGGTCACCGCACCTCAAAAAGGATATTATAGCATTGGAAAAAGTGCAGAAAAGGGCAACTAGAATGATTGCAGGTTTGGAACACTTTCCCTATGAAGAAAGATTAAAATGCTTTGGGCTCTTTAGCTTGGAGAAACGTCAACCGCGGGGTGACATGATAGAGGTTTACAAGATTATGCATGGGATGGAGAAGGTAGAGAAAGAAGTACTTTTTTCCCTTTCTCACAATACAAGAACTCATGGGCATTCGATGAAATTGCTGAGCAGTCGGGTTAGAACGGATAAAATGAGATACTTCTTCACCCAAAGGGTGATTAACATGTGGAATTCGCTGCCACAGGAGGTGGTGGCGGCTACGGGCATAGCCAGCTTCAAGAGGGGGTTAGATAAAAATATGGAGCAGAGGTCCATCAGTAGCTATTAGCCACAGTGTGTATATATATGTATGTGTGTATATATATATATATATATATATATATATATATATATATATATATATATATATATATATATATATATATATATATATAAAAAAATTTTGGCCACTGTGTGATACAGAGTGTTGGACTGGATGGGCCGTTGGTTTGATCCAACATGGCTTCTCTTAAGTTCTTATGTTCTTTTGATTTAATTTCAACCCATTGGTTCTGGTCCTACCTTCCGGGGCCACAGAAAACAATTCCACTCCATCCTCTATAGGACAGCCCTTCAAGTCCTTAAAGATGGTGATCATAACACCTCTTGGCCACCAACTCTTTAGGCTAAACATGCCCAGCTCCTTCAACCTTTCCTCATAGGACTTGGTCTCCAGACCCCTCACCATCTTTGTCGCCTGCCTCTGGACCCTTTCCAGCTTGTCTAAGCAGGGTTGACCCCAGCAAGTGCTTGGATGGGAGACCTCCTTGGAATACCAGCAGTCAGGAGGGCTGGGCTGGCTTTATTCAGACACTTCTCTGAATACCCAGCAGGGGTCAGTCACCAGAGGTCACCATGATTTCCAATTTTAAAAGATTCCTTACTACATCACTGAAGCACATTGGATGTGGGCGGGGACTGCCAAATCATGGTTTGTCTAGGATGAGAAAAATCATAAGAACATAGGAACATAAGAGAAGCCATGTTGGATCAGGTCAATGGCCCATCCAGTCTAACCTTCTGTGTCACACATAAGAACATAAGAGAAGCTATGTTGGATCAGGCCAATGGCCCATCCAGTCCAACACTCTGTGTCATACATAAGAACGCAAGAGAAGCCATGTTGGATCAGACCAATGGCCCATCCAGTCCAACACTCTGTGTCACACAGTGGCCAAAAATACCCCAAGTGCCATCAAGAGGTCCACCAGTGGGGCTAGAAGCCGTTCCACTGTGCCAAATATTTGGGCTGGATTCTCAAGTGTGTTTTCCAGGGTCTCAAGTGGATTCTCACGTGTGTATACCACTTTTGGAGCCTGTGGGCCCCTTTAGAATTCTGACACAAGGTGGTGGGCAGAACCACAAAATGTCAGTCACAGGAGGCCGAACCAAGCACACAGCAGGAGGTCAAGTGGAAGAGAGAAGATGGCTCATCTTTTAAAAGACTGCACTGAGACAGAGAAGTGAGAGGGAATAAAACCAACAAGGCAGCTATCTCTGAAACAAAGTTTGGGTACTGAAGAGCAGGGTATAAAACCAACACTCCTCCCCCTCCTCCTCCTCTGCATAGCCAATCAGATCTTCAATGATCCATCAGAATCCCTCACTGGGCAAGAGTCCCACCTGGACCAACCCATAAGAACATGACAGAAGCCATGTTGGATTAGGCCATTGGCCCATCCAGTCCAACACTCTGTGTCACACAGTGACCATAAAACCAGGTGCCATCAGGAGGTCCATCAGTGGGGCCAGGGCAGTAGAAGCCCTCCCACTGTTGCCCCTCCCAAGCACCAAGAATACAGAGCATCACTGCCCCAAAGAGTTCTATCAGTACCTTGTGGCTAATAGCCACTGATGGACCCCTGCTCCATATGTTTATCCAATCCCCTCTTGAAGCTGTCTATGCTTGTCACCGCCACCACCTCCTGTGGCAGTGAATTCCACATGTTAATCACCCTTTGGGTGAAGAAGGACTTCCTTTTATCCGTTTTAACCCGACTGCTCAGCAATTTCATGGACATATATGGACATATGAAGCTGCCTTATACTGAATCAGACCCTTGGTCCATCAAAGTCAGTATTGTCTTCTCAGACTGGCAGCGGCTCTCCAGGGTCTCAAGCGGAGGTTTTTCACACCTATGTGCATGGACCCTTTTTTGGAGATGCCAGGGATTGAACCTGAGTGTCCTGGAGTGTCCACAAGTTCTTGTATTGTGAGAAAGGGAGAAAAGGACCTCTTTCTCTACTTTCTCTATCCTGTACATGATCTTGTAATCAGAAAACAATTCGATGGGCACCAAGGAAGTTTTCTCTGGGCGCCATGCAGGGCCGGATTAACAATTAGGCAGAGCAGGCATTGGCCTATGGGCCCCCACGCATTTAGGGGCCCTGGAGCGGTTTACCTCTCCCTGCCTCTCCCCCACAGATTTGTCAAAGGAGCTTTTAAGAAGGTGCCTGCAGGAGTTATTAGGAGATAATTTGCGAGGGGGCCCCTGAGATTTTGATTGCCTAGGGGCCTCCACAGGGTTTAATCCAGCACTGGCACCATGGTATCCCTGCGCACCGTGCTGGAGACCCCTGATGTATCCAGTGACATCAAAGTTCCAGTGGGATTTCTTGAGCAGGGGTGTCAAACATGCACTTTGGGGGCTGAATCAGGCCCCCGGAGGGCTCCTATCAGGCCTTCGAGCAACTGGCTGTCGTCTGTTTCCATTTCCCTCTCTCTTGCTTCCTTCTGCATCACACCTTGCTTTGCAAGGCTTGATCAATTGCAGAGGAGCTACGGAACAAAGCTTCTGTTTTCTCCATTGGCTGAGGCTCCTCCCTTGGGAAGGAAGGGGGGGGGAGGTAGAGTTTGTTTTTCCAGACTCTCTGAATTGCACAGCAGAGCTACTGAACCACGTCTCTCTTCCTTCTATTGGCTGAGACTCCTCCCTTTCCTGGGGAAGGAAGGAAAGAGCCAGAGCTTCCTTTGCCCAGTTCCCTGGATCCCATGAGAGAAATACAAAGAAAGCACCTTTAAGACCAATGAGGGCTAACGTTTTGAGCAAGTTTTAAGTTTTTTAATATATATTTGTGTTTGTCTGTGTTCTTTATAAAATTTATATCTCTGCTCCCTAACCTTAAATAGGTACACTCATGGCCCGGCCCAACAAGGTCTCATATATTTCCGATCCGGCCCACATAACAAATGAGTTCAACGCCCGTGTCCTAGAGTATCAAGAGAAGGAACGGTCCTTACCCTGAGGCATTTTCGATCAAAAATCTGAGGCAGGGATGCTGTCTTGGGGACACCCTCTGGAGATGTGGCCTAACAATTCTCTCAATAAACAGAGAGATGAGCAAGATGGTGGGTTGTTGTTGGGTTTTTTTTAGGGGGGGTTCTTTATGGCAAAAAACTATCCCAGCTCCCCGTTGGGCGTTCCCAAGCCTAATTCCTCCCTGCTTCCCCCCCACCCCTCCGTTTGCGCATGCACTCCTAAGCACGCTGGCAGATCTTGATCTGGATTTGGGAATGGAGTTCGTCGCCTAAAGGGGGAAAGATTTTTCATTATGTTGTCAAAAATAGCAAGCCCGTATCCCGTGGCGCGGGTCACGGTTTTTGAAGGCGTTCCCCCCACCCCTCCTGTCCTTCGTTATCTGCCCGTTAAGTGGTTTTTGCTGTATTAACTATCGTTATCGCCCTCCCTCTCCCCCACCCTCAAACGCTCCACATTTAATGAAAACATCGAAGTGGATTCTTGAACTCGAGGAGGCCTTGCGGGCCCCCTCTGTGCCATTTTGAGGGACGTTTCGGAAGCCCACGGCTCCTCTCAACCAAGAGACAGACTTGGTTTGAACTCGATAGCCTTCTCAATGGTTCTCTTTCCCCCCCCGCCCCCATATTAATAATTTGCTCCTTTGGAACGCAGTCGGGTTTCCCTCGCATTCAGGCAACAAAATCAGAGGCCTCCTGTGGCTAATTTAATATCTGAATATTCCCAGGAATGAGAAGCGACCGCCTCATGGGCTGCGGACAGGAAAGCAAAATGCCTAACCCTTAAATGGCAGACTCCACCGGCCAGGGAATAACTATGAACACATGTGCTAGGGTTGCCAGTCTCCAGGTGAAGCCTGGAGTTCTCCTGGAATTACAGCTGATATCCAGATAGGGTTGCCAAGTCCAATTTCAAAAATATCTGGGGACTTTAGGGGTGGAGCCAGGAGACACTGGGGTGG
The DNA here is from genome assembly GCF_032191835.1 of Heteronotia binoei. Classification (NCBI taxonomy): domain Eukaryota; kingdom Metazoa; phylum Chordata; class Lepidosauria; order Squamata; family Gekkonidae; genus Heteronotia; species Heteronotia binoei. Next base: position 12,536,024 of record NC_083243.1, on the reverse strand, counting down.
AGCTAGGGGGAGGGGGAGGAAACGGTGCCAAGGAGCGGGGCGAGCCGCCCCATCTTGGAGCGGGCGGCCACTGTGCTGCTGCCGCCTCTTCTCTGCTCACCGTAGCTGCTCCTCCAAGATGGGCTCAGGTTGAGCCCATCTCGGAGGAGCAGCTACGGTGAGCGGAAAAGAGGCGGCAGCAGCGCAGCGCCATCGCCCGCTCCGCCACTGAGGTAAAATCAGAGAAGGGGAGGGTGGAGGCAGGCCAGGAGCGTGGCGAGCCGCAGGTCCAGGTCCTAGAAGGACCCAGATTCGCGGCTCGCCACGCTCCTGGCCTGCCTCCACCCTCCCCTTCTCTGATTTTACCTCAGAGGTGGAGCGGACGATGGCGATGGCCCATCTCGGAGGAGCAGGTACGGTGAGCTGAGAAGAGGCGGCAGCCGTGCAGCAGCGTCGCCCGCTCCGAGATGGGGCGGCTCGCCGCGCTCCTTGGTGCCGTTCTCCCCCCGCTTCTGTTTTTTTGGGGAGCGGGGGAAGAGGCTGGAAATCCTGGGGTCCCCCGCCAGGACGGGAGGGTTGGGAAGCCTATATCCAGACCAAAGTGAGCAGACCCCTGAGAGAAAACCCTGGGGGGGGGCATATGGCCTGGGACCTTCCTGCCTTCAGGACCACCTCTCCCCATATGTGCCCCAGAGAGCACTTCGTTCGGGGTCCCAAAACCTCCTTAAAGAGGTTTGGTGTGGAGAGCCAGTTTGGTGTAGTGGTGAAGTGTGCGGACTCTTTTCTGGGAGAACCGGGTTTGATTCCCCACTCCTCAACTTGCACCTGCTGGAATGGCCTTGGGTCAGCCATAGCTCTGGCAGAGGTTGTCCTTGAAAGGGCAGCTGCTGGGAGAGCCCTCTCAGCCCCACCCACCTCACAGGGTGTCTGTTGTTGCGGAGGAAGGTAAAGGAGATTGTGAGCCGCTCTGAGACTGTCCTTGAAAGGGCAGCTGCTGTGAGAGCCCTCTCCAGCCCCACCCACCTCACAGGGTGTCTGTTGTGGGGGAGGAAGGGAAAGGAGATTGTAGGCCGCTCTGAGACTCTGTCCTTGGAAGGGCAGCTGCTGTGAGAGCCCTCTCCAGCCCCACCCACCTCACAGGGTGTCTGTTGTGGGGGAGGAAGGGAAAGGAGATTGTAGGCCACTCTGAGACTCTGTCTTTGGAAGGGCAGATGCTGTGAGAGCCCTCTCAGCCCCACCCACCTCACAGGGTGTCTGTTGTGGGGGAGGAAGGTAAAGGAGATTGTGAGCCACTCTGAGACTCTTTGGAGTGGAGGGCGGGATATAAATCCAATATAAGAACATAAGAGAAGCCATGTTGGATCAGGCCAATGGCCCATCTAGTCCAACACTCTGTGTCACCACCTCCTGTGGCAGTGAATTCCACATGTTAATCACCCTTTGGGTGAAGAAGTACCGCACTTCCTTTTATCCGTTTTAACCTGTCTGCTCAGCAATTTCATCGAATGCCCACGAGTTCTTGTATTGTGAGAAAGGGAGAAAAGTACCTCTTTCTCTACTTTCTCCATCCCATGCATTATCTTGTAAACCTCTATCATGTCACCCCGCAGTCGACGGTTCTCCAAGCTAAAGAGTCCCAAGCGTTTCAACCTTTCTTCATAGGGAAAGTGTTCCAGCCCTTTAATCATTCTAGTTGCCCTTTTCTGGACTTTCTCCAATGCTATAATATCCTTTTTGAGGTGCGGTGACCAGAACTGCACACAGTACTCCAAATGCGACCGCACCATCGATTTATACAGGGGCATTATGATACTGGCTGATTTGTTTTCAGTTCCCTTCCTAATAATTCCCAGCATGGTGTTGGCCTTTTTTATTGCAAATGCACACTGTCTTGACATTTTCAGTGAGTTATCTACCACGACCCCAAGATTTTTCTCTTGGTCAGTCTCTGCCAGTTTACACCCCATCAACTTGTATTTGTAGCTGGGATTCTTGGCCCCAATGTGCATTACTTTGCACTTGGCCACATTGAACCTCATCTGCCATGTTGACGCCCACTCACCCAGCCTCAACAGGTCCCTTTGGAGTTCCTCACAATCCTCTCTGGTTCTCACCACCCTGAACAATTTAGTGTCATCTGCAAACTTGGCCACTTCACTGCTCACTCCCAACTCTAAATCATTTATGAACAAGTTAAAGAGCATGGGACCCAGTACCGAGCCCTGCGGCAGCCCACTGCTTACCCTCCTCCACTGCGAAGACTGCCCATTAATACTCACTCTCTGCTTCCTATTACTCAGCCAGTTTTTTATCCACAGGAGGACCTGTCCTTTTACTCCATGACTCTCAAGCTTTCTAAGGAGCCTTTGATGAGGAACTTTATCAAAAGCTTTCTGGAAGTCAAGGTAAACAACATCTATCGGGTCTGCTTTGTCCACATGTTTGTTCACCCCCTCAAAGAAATGTAAAAGGTTAGTGCGGCAAGATCTTCCCTTACAGAACCCCTGCTGAGTCTTCCTCAATATCATCTTCTTCTTCTTCTTAAGATCCCCAGACCGAAAGAGGCTTGACTAGAGTTGCCAAGTCCAATTCAAGAAATATCTGGGAACTTTGGGGGTGAAGCCAGGAGACTTTGGGGGTGGAGCCAGGAGACATTGGGGGTGGAGCCAGGAGCAAGGGTATGACAAGCATAATTGAACTCCAAAGGGAGTTTTGGCCATCACATTTAAAGGGACCGCACACCTTTTTATATGTCTTCCTTCCATAGGAAATAATGAAGGATAGGGGCACCTTCTTTTGGGGCTCATAGAATTGGATTCCCTGGTCCAACCATTTTGAAACGTGGGGAGTATTTTGGGGAGAGGCATTGGATGCCATATGGAAATTTTGGTGCCTCTACCTCAAAAAACAGCCCCCCTCAGAGCCCCAGATACCTGCGGATCAATTCTCCATTATTTCCTGTGGGAATAACAGAGTTCCCAGCAGACATTTCCCTCCCCTCCCCCAGCTTTCTGATGACCCTGAAGCGGGGGGAGGGCCTTCAAACCGGGGGATCCCCTGCCCCCACCTTGGGATTGGCAATCCTAGGCTCGACTGTCCGTCATCAGAGCCAGGGCCTTTTTGATGGCAGCCCCTGCTTTGTGGAATGCCCTCCCTGAAAACATCAGGGCCCTGCGGAACCTGCCACAGTTCCGCAGGGCCTGTAAAACGGAATTATTTAAATTCGCCTTTAGAGGCTGAAGGGAGGTAGCTATTACCCCACGGCACCGACAACTCCACCAAATCATCATAACTGAAGCAAGAACATTCAGAGTAATTAAAAAACGCACATCTTGGTTTTAATGATTGTCAGTTGCATCGGTTGATTGTATTGCCTAATCTGTTTTTAATATTTTGTGTGGTTTAATTTGCTGTCGTTAGCCGCTTTGAGCCCGTCAGCGGAGGGCGGGATATGAATTTGACAAAATAAAAATAAAATAGAAGTCTAGCTCAGTTCCCTCCTCAGGCCCTGACCCCAAATCTCTAGGAATTTCCCAACCCAGAGTTAGGAACCCTTCTCATAGGGTTGTCAATCCCCAGGTGGGGGCAGGGGATCCCCCGGTTTGGAGGCCCTTCCCCTGCTTCAGGGTCGTCAGAAAGCGGGGGGAGGGGAGGGAAATGTCTGCTGGGAACTCTGTTATTCCCTATAGAGATTTATTCCCATAGAAAATCATGGAGAATTGATCCGCGGGTATCTGGGGCTCTGGGGGGGGGCTGTTTTTGGGGGTAGAGGCACCAAATTTTCAGTATAGCATCTAGTGCCTCTCCCCAAGATACCCCCCAAGTTTCAAAAAGATTGGACCAGGGGGTCCAATTCTATGAGCCCCAAAGAAGGTGCCCCTATTCTTCATGATTTCCTATGGAAGGAAGGCATTGAAAAGGTGTGCCGTCCCTTTAAATGTGATGGCCAGAACTCTCTTTGGAGTTCAATGATGCTTGTCACAGCCTTGATCTTGGCTCCACCCCTAATGTCTCCTGGCTCCACCCCCAAAGTCTCCTGGCTCCACCCCCAAAGTCCCCAGATATTTCTTGAATTGGACTTGGCAACCCTACCTTCTCATATCTTGTCCCGTAGAATTTGAAACTGAGGAGGATGGCCTGTGCCACTGTTCAGCCCCTGGCTGTTCTGTTGTGGTGACGGAGACACAATCAGTGACAGTTTGGTGTACTGGTTGCCAGTGGCGGACTCCAATCTGGAGAACCGGGTTTGATTCCCCACTCCTCCTCTTCCACAGGCAGCCTGCTGGGTGATCTTGGGCCAGTCACTGTTCTCTCAGAGCTGTTAAGAGCAGTTCTCTCAGAGCTCTCTCAGCCCCACTTACCTCCTAGGCTGTCTGTTGTGCGGTAGGGTTGCCAAGTTCCCAGGTGGGGCGGGGGTTCTCCCGCTTTGTAGGTCCCCAACCTGCCAACCGGCAGTGGGCCGGTGAGGGGATCCCCTCCTGACATTGTCGCTGCGATGACACCACTTGCGAGTGACGTCATCGCACTGGCGATGTCATGTGCCAGCCACTCTAGGAGCTTCTGGGAAAACTCTATGTTCTCCCTGGATGCTCTAGCAATTTGGAAGGGAAACTATAGTACGCGCTACACATGCATGGAAAAGGCCTCCTGGAGGCTGCGGGGGACTTGGCAACCCTAGTTGTGGAGATATTTAAAGATATTGGATTTATATCCCGCCCTCCACTCCAAAGAGTCTCAGAGCGGCTCACAATCTCCTTTCCCTTCCTCCCCCACAACAGACACCCTGTGAGGTAGATAAAGATATTGGATTTATATCCCGCCCTCCACTCCAAAGAGTCTCAGAGCGGCTCACAATCTCCTTTCCCTTCCTCCCCCACAACAGACACCCTGTGAGGTGGGTGGGGCTGGAGAGGGCTCTCACAGCAGCTGCCCTTTCAAGGACAACGTCTGCCAGAGCTATGGCTGACCCAAGGCCATGCTAGCAGGTGCAAGTGGAGGAGTGGGGAATCAAACCCAGTTCTCCCAGATAAGAGTCCGCACACTTAACCACTACACCAAACTGGCTCTCCAGAGGAAAGGAAGGAGATTGTAAGCTGCTTTAAGACTTTCAGTGAAAGGCAGGGTGTGAATCTAATCTCCTCCTCCTTCTCTGTTTCAGAGGGTAGCCATGCTGGTCTGCAGGAGAAGAGCTAAATTTGAGTTCTGGAGCACCTCTGAGACTAACAGAATTTTCGGGGTGTGAACTTTTAGGGGTCAAAGCCCCCCTTCATCTGATCCAGGTAGGAATGGAGATTCCCGAGGTCCTTCTATTCCAGGGATACATCTCAAAGATTTCCATTTGTACCTGCATCTGATAAAGGGAGTTCTGGCTCTCAAAAGCGTCTACCCTGAAAATCTTGTGTGTCTCTAAGAAGCGACTGGACTCGAATCTAATGCAATCAGAGACGTAACACGGAAAACCCCACAAAATTTAAACTCACAATTTAGGACTGCCAATAAATTAATCAAATGTGGTCCTAATAAAAGTGGTTTCAATGGTCTCCTAAAGCTTGAATGATAGATCGATAGATAGATAGATAGATAGATAGATAGATAGATAGATAGATAGATAGATAGATAGATATAGATAGATATAGATAGATAGATAGATAGATAGATAGATAGATAGATAGATAGATAGATAGATAGATAGATATAGATAGATAGATAGATAGATAGATAGAGAGAGATAGATAGATAGATAGATAGATAGATAGATAGATAGATAGATAGATAGATAGATAGATAGATAGATAGATAGAGTGAGTGAGTGAGTGAGTGAGTGAGTGAGTGAGTGAGTGAGTGAGTGTGAGAGAGAGAGTAATGTACTGTGTGAAGAGACGTGTTGAGGGCAACATGCTTTATTAGCGAGGACATCACAAAAGCAAGGCAACATGGGCCGGGTCCCGCTTATATACATACCCCGGAACAACCCTCGGTCTGGCCAGGTCCAATCCTGGCCAGTTAAACCATGAGAATGTCCAGCTTGCCCTTAAAGTTCTTAAACTCTACCCTTACAGTGGCGAACCCAAAATCTGTACATGGTTTTTTTTGGAAGTCCTGCAGTATGAAGTCCGCCGGTCGCAGCCGGGGCTGGCCACGGGGGCAAAGTTTTCTTAGAGACTCCTTCAAAATTGTGGAGATGGAAGAGCCCGAGTCCAGCTCCATTAGGCATGGAGCACCTTCGATTAGGACCAACACCCTGACCTTATCTGGGGTGGTGAGGGGCAAGTTCATTACCTGCAGGCTAGTCGATGCGGTCGAGTAGGCATCGGTCGAGTCGTGGTTGTTGGCTGGCGTCTGCGGGTGGCCTTGGCCCAGCAAGCCCACGCTATGTGGCCTTCTCTTCCACAGTTCCTGCAGTCCACGTTGCGATAGGGGCAGTCCCGGCGCTTGTGTGGATCCCCACAGCTGGTGCACTTGGTGTCGCTCGTGGCTGAGTGGGCACTCTCGGCCCCATTCCTGGTTGGCGACGTAGGTGGTTTGTCTTCTCCTCCTCTGGGTTGCCCGGTGCCATCTCCTCCTGGTGGACGGCTTCCGCTCGTGGGTTGTTGTAAGCTTTGTCTCCTGGCTCCACCCCCAAAGTCCCCAGTTATTTCTTATATTGGACTTGGCAACCCTACTCTGGCCCTTAAAAAAATATCTCTAAGTCCCCTCACCAGCCTGCTGATTGGAACCAGAGGGGCAAGCCCCCCCACACCTTTACCGGGAGGGGGGGTGGTGTCTGGCAACCCTATTCCCACTTCAGTCAGTCAACAAGACCCAAACTCTTCATATCTACGGGCCTCTCAGGCCAGCTGCCGAACAAAATGGGCCCGCTCTCCCCTCAAAACGTTCTGAGTATCACATGTTGAGTTGATTTGCACTCAAATTAAGGAGGATTAAGGCAGCTCAGCTGTTACAGCTCCAGGCCTCCTGATCATGCGGCAAGGAGAGCGAATACCTCGGAGTCATTTGTGGAGGCCTAAAACCGGCACTTTGACCTCCTCTCTTAATTTGTGAATTGGGCAATTGTTCCATCGGATTGCACTTGTGTGTGGTCCTGACAGACACTGGAAGGGAAACGGGCTGTGCCTAGACCCACCGGGAAGGGACAATAGCAAGGTAAAAGCTTTCTTATGGAAGGGAGGTAGCTGTAAGAACTCCACCACACCTGGTACCAAAACAGAACAGAGCTTCATTAGAAGAGAAGCCAGGCCTGGTCCAGGCCCTGATAGGCTGGAGATATATCAGAATTCTAAGCCAGTTCGGTGTAGTGGTGAAGTGTGTGGACTCTTATCTGGGAGAACCGCATTTGACTTAGTCCCCCCTCCTCCACTTGCAGCTGCTGCAATGGGGTCAGCCATTGCTCTCGCAGAGCTGTCTTGAAAGGGGAGCTTCTGTCAGAGTTCTCTCAGCCCCACCCACCTCACAGGGTGTCTGTTGTATGGAGAGGAAGGGAAAGGAGGAAGGGAGGGGTATAAATTCAATCTCCTCCTTCTCACAAGTTATGCCAGGTAATCCCCAACCTTTTGGGGCCTTTGGAACTATACCAGTTTGGTGTAGTGGTTAAGTATGCAGACTCTTATCTGGGAGAACCGGGTTTGATTTCCCACTCCTCCACTTACAGCTGCTGGAATGGCCTTGGATCAGCCATAACTCTCCTAGGAGTTGTCCTTGAAAGGGTAGCTTCTGGGAGAGCTCTCTCAGCCCCACCTACCTCACAGGGTGTCTGCTGTGGGGGAGGAAGATAAAGGAGATTGTGAGCCGCTCAAAGTGGAGGAGTGCAGAATTAAACTGGATTCCCCCAGATAAGAGTCCGCTCACTTAGTTATTACGCCAAACTGGCTCTCACCCTGTTTTTCATGTTGAATGTGGTATTACTGACTGTGGAGAAACACCATCTTAGTTAATGGTGGTGCTTGGTTGGGAGGGAACATGAAACTGCTAAGGCAGGCTTTGTGGCCTAGCCTTCCCTTCATTCCCTCCTCCCTTCCGGAGTTAAACCATCACCTCTAGGGGGAAAGCCTCCCAGAGGGGCAGGAAGTTCTTCTTTTTTTTATTGGAGTGAGGCGGGGAAAAGGTCAGTTCTCGGCTAGCACTCAAGGAGAGAGGTTGTCAGTCTGTGGGCTCCCTGACTGTGGGAGAGGCCTTCTCCGGAGGGAGAGGAGGAGTGGACTCCAGGCAGTCAGACCAAGGAAGTCATCCACAAGACAGGGCAAGTTTAGACCAGGGACGGCAGGATGCATTTAAATCCACCTTTTATTTGTCCTTCTGGTTGCTGTTCAGGTGCTGTGCTAAGCTTTTACATGCAACTGCTTTTGTTTTTGTTTTTGTTTTTCTCTTCTAATTAAATATTTTTACTGTTTTGAATGCTGGCAGTCAAACTTTGTACCACATAGATCTCCAACCGCTTTAGACCACGCTGCTTTATCGAGGGGGCCCCGGGGAAAGGGGGAAGGCATGTAGTTGAATAAGCTGCCAATCCTCCAGGGGTTCCCCGAAGAAGTGTTGTGGCCTCTGTGATACCCAAGTATACGGTGGCAGAGGACCTTGAGGCCTGGCCTCAGAGATGGAGAGGGGAATTGGCAGTCCTGTTCCTCTCAATCCAAACCCCTGGGCTGAGCAGGTGGTGGCAGCGAGCCCAAGTGGCCGGAGGAGGAATAGCTCCCTCAAAATGGGGGGGGGGAACGGGGTCTGGTAGGCAGTTTGGGGCCGTTCCGTCACATTTGGTGGCAGCAGTGGGATTCGAACCCACGCCCCCGAAGAGACTGGAGAGGGGGATTGGGAGTCCTGTTCCTCTCAATCCGAACCCCTGGGCTGAGCAGGTGGTGGCAGCGAGCCCAAGTGGCCGGAGGAGGAATAGCTCCCTCAAAAAGGGAGGGCTCGGGGAACGGGGTCCTGTAGGCAGACTGGGGCCGTTCCATCACACTGACTATTGAAGACATTGCTAAGTTACTATTTACTGAAGGTTCTTTGGAAAATTATCTTTGGATCTCTAGAACCATCTGTGAAATATTATATGGCGAGTGTCATATTGTAATATTTTGCTGCTTCTAGATTTGGGATGGTTCTGTTTTGATAGAATATCTGTTTCTGCAGGGATGGTTCTGTTTTGATAGAATATCTGTTTCTGCAGGGATGGTTCTGTTTTGATAGAATACATATTCTTGTAGATATGCCATTACTGGGCTTTGCCTGGCTTCCGAATACTGCAAAATTCACTGGCTCCAGCTGAGAAAGGATAACATCTCTTGAAACATTTTGGGGTGAATCTGGACAGTGTCACCTTTTCTCCCTTTCTCACAATGTGAGAACTCGTGGACATTCCATGAAACTGCTGAGCAGTCAGGTTAGAACTGTTAAAAGGAAGTCCTTCTTCACCCAAAGGGTGATTAGCACATGGAATTAACTGCTACAGGAGGTGGCGGTTACAACTATAGCCAGCTTCAAGAGGGGAATGGATAAGCATATGCAGCAGAGGTCAAGGGTGGCTATTAACCACAGCGTATTGTTGGTACTCTCTGTCTAGGGTATTCTTGGTGCTTGGGGGGGGGGGGGGGCACAGTGGGAAAGCTTCTAGTGTCCTGGCCCCACCGATGGACTTCCTTATGGCACCTGGATTTTTTTGCCACTGTGTGACATAGAGTGTTGGACTGGGTGGGCCATTGGCCTGATCCAACATGGCTTCTCTTACGGTCTTATGTGTGACACAGGGTGTTGGACTGGATGGGCCATTGGCCTGATCCAACATGGCTTCTCTTATGTACTTATGTGTGACACAGAGTGTTGGACTGGATGGGTCATTGGCCTGATCCAACATGGCTTCTCTTATGTTCTTAAGTGTGACACAGAGTGTTGGACTGGATGGGCCATTGGCCTGATCCAGCATGGCTTCTCTTATGTTCTTATGTGTGACACAGGGTGTTGGACTGGATGGGCCATTGGCCTGATCCAACATGGCTTCTCTTATGTTCTTATGTGTGACACAGAGTGTCGGACTGGATGGGCCATTGGCCTGATCCAGCATGGCTTCTCTTATGTTCTTATGTGTGACACAGGGTGTTGGACTGGATGGGCCATTGGCCTGATCCAACATGGCTTCTCTTATGTTCTTATGTGTGACACAGAGTGTTGGACTGGATGGGCCATTGGCCTGATCCAACATGGCTTCTCTTATGTTCTTATGTGTGACACAGAGCATTGGACTGGATGGGCCATTGGCCTGATCCAACATGGCTTCTCTTATGTTCTTATTTATTTATTTATTCAATTTATATCCCACCCTCCCACCGATGCGGGCTCAGGGCGGCTTACAACATAAAATCCAGAACAATTAAGATTGATAAATATTAAAATACATAAAATACAATAGTTAAAACAGTAAAACAAGAAGAAACAGTCTAACAGTTTGGTGCTATTCTCACAGCCTTCCTCCGCAGTTTTTAAATACCAGTCAATTATATGCCAACCGGAAGAGGACCGTCTTACAGGCCTTGCGGAACTGCCCAAGGTTCCGCAAGGCCCTCACCTCCTCCAGTAGCTGGTTCCACCAGCAGGGGGCTGTGATTGAAAAGGCCCTATCCCTAGTTGACTTCAGTCGGACCTCCTTCGGCCCGGGGATTACTAGCAGATTTTGGGAACCAGATCTGAGTACTCTGGAGTGTTGGACTGGATGGGCCATTGGCCTGATCCAACATGGCTTCTCTTATGTTCTTATGTGACACAGAGTGTTGGACTGGATGGGCCATTGGCCTGATCCAACATGGCTTCTCTTATGTTCTTATGTGACACAGAGTGTTGGACGGGATGGGCCACTGGCCTGATCCAACATGGCTTCTCTTATGTTCTTATGGTCCACTATGCTATGGACTGAAGACAGCTTTCCGCCCAGAAAGTCCCCAGCTATCCTACAAAATGTTCTCTTTGTGAGATAGCCCAGTCCCAAACAGTGGTGTGGTCACGTGTCTGAGAAGAGGACCTTGAATTTCATCAGGCATTTGTAAGGGTTGACGCCCTGTGACAGAACTCTTATTAACGCTGCGTTTGCTTGAGACCCTGGGAATTTATTCAAGGAATTTGCTTTCCTCCCCAGGTGCTTTCCTAATTAATATTCCCTGTCACTAATTAAGAGCGGTAAATGGGACTCATTACGGAAGAGAATAGGCTGGCTGAAAAATAAAATTTCAAACACTCATCTGTCATATTTTTATTCCACCCTCTGATAGAGCTCAGGGCAGAAGCTATGTCTTCCATTTCATCCCTACCACAATCTTGTGAGGTAGACCAGGCTGAGAGTGTCAAGCTCAAGGTTACCCTATGAGCTTAACAGCTGAAGGGGTGGGATTTGAATTCAGGTCTCCCCAGGCCAGTTCTGACATGCTTAACAGTTACACCAGGAAATGATGGGGAGTGGGGGGGGGGGTGAGAGGCCAAAACGGTACGTGATAATGGCAGACTCATATCCTTTTACCATAGAGTAGGGGTTGTCCTTGAAAGGGCAGCTGCTGGGAGAGCCCTCTCAGCCCCACCCACCTCACAGGGTTTGATTCCCCACTCCTCCACTCGCAGCTGCTGGAATGGCCTTGGGTCAGCCATAACTCTGGCAGAGGTTGTCCTTGAAAGGGCAGCTGCTGGGAGAGCCCTCTCCAGCCCCACCCACCTCACAGGGTGTCTGTTGTGGGGGAGGAAGGGAAAGGAGATTGTAGGCTGCTCTGAGACTCTGTCCTTGAAAGGGCAGCTGCTGTGAGAGCCCTCTCCAGCCCCACCCACCTCACAGGGTGTCTGTTGTGGGAGGAGTAGATTGTAAACCGCTCTGAGTCTCGGATTCAGAGAGAAGGGCGGGGTATAAATCTGCAATTCTTCTTCTTCTTCTTCCTGCGCTTCTTCTGGTTTTCCCCGGAATTGATGTCACGTCATGCACAGCAGTGGCACCTCCGTCTCACCCCCTATCCTGCCACCCCATCTCCCACCAGTTGGCAGCCATTTCAGAACGTTCTCTGCTTCAATCCCAATCTGTCTGAGTTAGACAGGCTTTGGAAACAACTGTCGGGCAGTTAGGGCTGGCCCTGTCACTAGGCAAACTAGGCAATTGCCTAGGGCGCCAGCATTCTGGGGGCTCCGAATCGGGTGCTTCCATGTGGTTGGGGATGCTATCAGTGTGGGGAGGGGGTGCCAGAAGTTAGCCTTGCCTAGGGTGCCAGACAGTCTAGGGCCAGCCCTGCAGGCAGTGCTGCCGGGTCTCCACTGGTCGTTGCTTTCAAGCATGCGGGTTCAATGACGAGTCGAAGTTGATACAAAGACGACGTTTATTGAGATACCGATACTTTCTGTGTAACAGGTTCTTGAGAGTAACGCTGCATCGATACAATACAATACTGCATCGATACAATACATCGATACAATACTTTTAAGGCTTGCTTCAAAAGGATCCCAAGGGATGGGGGTGCGGGGTAGCACTCACGCATAAACTATCGTAAATGTCTACGTTCCCATAGTGTTATCAGGACTTCGTCCTTGCTTTCCCCAGATGTCTCGTACTCCTTTACAGGAATGTATGGGAAGGTGCTGATTACTTAGTTTCAGTTCTCACTACTTCTAATTTTAAGCCATAAAGCAAGACGGGGAGGGGGGGGGGGGAAGAATAACAAAGCTAACAAAGTTGGATCCTCCATGACACTTCACAGACCAGGTTTAGGCAGGACCCTACAACAATCAATTATCAATGGAATTTCCCCGTGCTTGACGGTTGCAGCCCACTCCCTTCGGACTGCCATCTCTGTAGCAATTGGGAAGTTCAGGTTCCGGCAAGGCAGAGCCTCTAAGTTTCTTTCTTCCGGGGATGGCTGGGAAAGTGTCCAGCTTCCCTTTTGTAGTTAATCCACTGCTTCTTGCTCAGACTTCAGTAAAAAATCTCAACAGCTGTTCTGCCCCTTCTTTCTGACGGCCTTTGAAAATGGGGTCTTGGATCTGCGTAGGCCTGAGCTGGAACCAACTCCTTGGCGTTTCTGCTTTTCTCTCTGCCTGGGCCCCTTCCTGGGAGAAGCCACCAAGCTACAGGCAGGAGTGAACAGGCATAGACAACTTTAAAAGGGGATTTGACAGATCCATGGAGGACAGATCTATCGGTGGCTGCAAGCCAAGGTGACTGAGAGAACGTCCATGTTCAGAGGCGGTCAGCCAATGAATCCCAGTGCCAGGAGGCAATATCAGGAGAAGGCCTTGGCCTCTATACCCTGTTGATGGCGACCACGTGAGACAGGATGTTGGACTAGATGGACCACTGGTTGGATCCAGCAGAGACCTTCTGATGTTCTTATAAAGGCCCTGGCCTCTCCGCCCTGTTGTTTGTCCTCCAGAAGAACTGGCTGGCCATTGCGTGAGACAAGATGCTGGACTAGATGGACCACTGGTCTGATCCAGCAGGGCTCTTCTGATGTTCTGGAGGGCCAACAACAGGGCATAGAGGCCAAGGCCTTCATTAGAACATCAGAAGAACCCTGCCAGATCAGACCAGTGGTCCATCTAGTCCAGCATCCTGTCTCTCACAGTGGCTAACCTGATCCAGCAGGGCTCGTCTGATGTTCTAATGAAGGCCTCAGCAACCCTGCCCTGTTGTTGGCTCTCCAGAGGAACTGGTTGGCCAATGTGTGAGACAGGATGCTGGATATGATGGACCACTGATCTGATCCAGCAGGGCTCTTCTGATGTTCTTATGAAGGCCTCGGCCTCTGTGCCCTGTTGTTGGCCCTCCAGAGGTACTGGTTGGCCACTTTGTGAGACAGGATGCTGGACTAGATGGACCACTGGTCTGATCCAGCAGTTGGGTTGCCAGGTGATGTCACGAACAGCCTGGCTTCGCTTCTGGCATGGATCAGAAATGACATCATCCTGCTGTGACATTGTTGAGAAAAATTGGTTTCTACCGTAGAGGTTTTGCCCAAATACCAGAGCATCGCCTTGGACATCCCCGACATGATAACATCACTTCCTGCAGGCACTGGAAGTGATGTTATCATGTTGGGGATGTCCAACCACATTGACAGCAACATAACCTAAGCCTCCCTCTCCTGATAAGTCCCTGTGCTGGTAGCAAGGGGACAGGGCTTGGAGGCGCTCAGGAACTCCTTTGCATATTGGGCCACACCCCCCTGATTTAGCCAGTCCTCCAAGAGCCAGTCCTCTAAGGCAGGGGTGGCCAACGGTAGCTCTCTAGATTTTTTTTTGCCTACAACTCCCATCAGCCCCAGCCATTGGCCATGCTGGCTGGGGCTGATGGGAGTTGTAGGCAAAAAAAAACCATCTAGAGAGCTACCGTTGGCCACCCCTGCTCTAAGGTCCTGCAATAAGAGCTCTGTAAGTTCTTGAACAAGCAGCCCCGTGGCGCAGAGTGGTAAAGCTGCAGTACAGTAGTCCGAGCTCTCTGCTCACAACCTGAGTTCAATCCCAGCGGAAGCTGGTTCAGGGAGCCGGCTCAAGGTTGACTCAGCCTTCCATCCTTCCGAGGTCGGTCAAAGGCGTCCGGGGAGGGACGGTGGCTCAGTGGTAGAGCATCTGCTTGGGAAGCAGAAGGTCCCAGGTTCAATCCCTGGCATCTCCAAAAAAGGGTCCAGGCAAATAGGTGTGAAAAACCTCAGCTTGAGACCCTGGAGAGCCGCTGTCAGTCTGAGAAGACAATACTGACTTTGATGGACCAAGGGTCTGATTCAGTATAAGGCAGCTTCATATGTTCATATGCCCCCAGCTTGCTGAGGGGAAAGGGTAGATGACTGGGGAAGGCGATGGCAAACCACCCCCTAAAAAGTCTGCCGTGAAAACGTAGCGATGTGATGTGACGTTACCCCAGAGTCAGAGACGACTGGTGGTTGCACAGGGGACTTCCTTTATCTTTTTAAGCTCTTGGAGGATTGGCTACATCAGGGGTGTGTGGCCTGATATGCAAAAAAGTTCCTGCTACGAACCCCCCCCCCCTGGAGGCAGTGGACTCCCACCTCTCCTGGGGGGCTGGCAGCTCTACCCCGTAGAGTTGTTCTTATGTCGTTGCCTGCACCCTATGGAACAATACGCCCGTGGAAAGGGTGCCGGATACAGTCTGTCATTTGCTTTTTGCCAGCTGTGTAAAGCCACCTTGTTTGAGCGAGCATTCCTTGGCCGTGTCCCAAATGAAATGCAGAGCGTTTTTGTACGGGCTTGTTTGCGGCGGGCGAGAATTCATTACGGATTGCTCAGATTAGGTGTAATTGTTTTTAACTAGGTGTTATTGGTTTTTCTCTCTAAGATGTTTTTTTTTGTTTGTTTGTTTGTTGGTAAGGGGCTTCAAAAGCTTAGAGAAGCAGGATAAGTCTTTTAAAAAGAAACGATGCTAAAACGATGCTGGAAAGAGGAGAAAGAGACTAGATACTGAGCTGGTTCGCTTAGAATGTCTTTCTTCATGTATGCCCTGCCTCGCTTTCCCACGGGGACCCAATGCGGCTTACGTCATTCTTCTTTCTTCCATTTTATCTTCACAACAACCTAGGGGGTTGCCAGACTCCAGGTGGGGGCTGGAGATCTCCCGGCATTTACAACTCATCTCCAGACTACGCTGATCGCTTATTTAATCAATGTATTTATTTATTTATTACTTTAAATTTCTACCCCGCCCTCTCCGCAAGCGGACTCAGGGCAGCTCACGACATTCATTTTACAAATCAAACCGATAAAAAACAGCTACAGTTTAAAATCATTTAAAAACATTTCATTTCAGGGTGCTGTAACACTACAATATAATGTAAGTGGTGATCGTGGTACTCTACAATGATGTCGGGTGGCAGCTCTCTCCCGGTTAGATCTCAAAGGCCTGTCGAAACAGTTCGGTCTTACAGGCCCTGCAGAAAGTGGAGAGATCCTGCAGGGCCCTTATGGCCTCCAGGAGAGCATTCCACAATTCTGGGGCTGCCACTGAGAAGGCCCTGGCTTGCGTCGAACGCAACCTAGCCTCCTTTGGTCCAGGGATGGACAATAGATTTTTTTGTCCCTGAATGCAGTGCTCTCTGGGGAACATGTGGAGAAAGGCGGTCCCGCAGATAGACAGGCCCCTGACCATAGAGGGCTTTAAAGGTCAATACCAACACCTTGAAACGGACTCGGAACTCAATAGGTAGCCAGTGCAGCTCTCTCAGCACTGGCCGAATGTGCTCCCACCGGGGGAGTCCCATTAACAGCTGCGCCGCAGCGTTCTGCACTAGCTGTAGTTTCCGAGTCAGCGCCAAGGGTAGCCCCATGCATTACAGTGATCTGTTCTTGAGGTGACCGTGGCATGAATCACCATTGCTAAGTCGTCGCGCTCCAGGAAATGGGCCAACTGCCGCACCCGCCGAAGTTGAAAAAAGGCGGATCTAGTAGTGGCTGCTACTTGGGCCTCCATTGTAAGAGAGGCCTCCAGGAGCACACCTAAGCTCTTGACCTCAGGGGCCGGTATTAGTGACACCCCGTCAAGAGCCAGCAGAGGGATCTCCCCCCTGGACCACCCCGGCTCAGTTAGAGAGCCTCTGTCTTCGTCGGATTCATAAATAAAACAAATAAGTTGATTTATTTAAAGCATCGATTCCACTTTGCTGCTTTGGAAGGCAGACCGCACGGCATTAGACCCCAAGAGGTCTCTAGCTACTTCCAAAGTTTGCCCTCAAATCTCCAGGTATTTCAAAACCCAAAGTTGGCAACCTTGCAACAACTGCTGGTAGACCTCCTGATGACCTCTGGGTTTTGGCCACTGTGTGACACAGAGTGATGGACTGGATGGGCCATTGGCCTGGTCCAACATAGCTTCTCTTGCATTTTTATATCTGGGGCAGTGATACTCTGTATTCTTGATGCTTGGGGGCAACAGTGGGAGGGCTTCTTGAGTTCTGGCCCTGCTGGTGAACCTGATGGCCCCTGGGTTTTGGCCACTGAGTGACACAGAGTGCTGGACTGGATGGGCCATTGGCCTGATCCAACATGGCTTCTCTTATGTTCTTATGTGACACAGAGTGTTGGACTGGATGGGCCATTGGCCTGATCCAACATGGCTTCTCTTATGTTCTTATGTGACACAGAGTGTTGGACTGGATGGGCCATTGGCCTGATCCAACATGGCTTCTCTTGTGTTCTTATGTCTGGAGCAGTGATGCTCTGTCTACTTGGTGCTTGGGGGGCCGCAATGGGAGGGTATCTGGAGTTCTGGCCCTGTTGGTGGACAGGCTGATGGCCCCTGGGTTTTGGCCACTGTGTGTAATCCAACATGGTTTCTCTTATATTCTTATGTGTGACACAGAGTGTTGGACTGGATGGGCCACTGGCCTGATCCAACATGGCTTCTCTTATGTTCTTATGTGACACAGAGTGTTGGACTGGATGGGCCATTGGCCTGATCCAACATGGCTTCTCTTATGTTCTTATGTGACACAGAGTGTTGGACTGGATGGGCCATTGGCCTGATCCAACATGGCTTCTCTTGTGTTCTTATGTCTGGGGCAGTGATGCTCTGTCTACTTGGTGCTTGGGGGGCCACAATGGGAGGGTATCTGGAGTTCTGGCCCTGTTGGTGGACAGGCTGATGGCCCCTAGGTTTTGGCCACTGTGTGTAATCCAACATGGTTTCTCTTACGTTCTTAACCCTTGGAGGCAAGTTAGGTTGAGAATATGTGACTGGCCCAAGGTCTCCTAACAAGGCAGAGTGGGGTCAAATCCTTGACTCTCCCAGGTCCTGCTCTGACACTCTGATCCTAGCATACCGTGTCCTGTGCAATGATGTCACTTCTGGATGATGTCATTGTGCACGGTGTCACAGGCTGGGGCTAGGTCAGGCAAAGTCCAGGGGCAGTCCAAGGTCTGTAGCCGGTGAGCAAAGAGGGTCCAAGGCACCAAAACCGAATCACAGTCCAGGTATCGCAGGTCAGAGGTTCAGAAGCCGAAGTCAGGGGGTCCAGAAGTCAAAGCCAAAGTCAGGGGGTCCAGAAGCCAAAGTCAGAAGCCGAAGTGGATGCTAGAACGTCAGGTAAGTGACTAGTTGCTTCCACAAAGCCTCCTTCCAAAGCCCACAGCTATATAGCCCTCTGCTGTCTGTTGCCCATTTGGGCTAATTGCTGGCTCAGAGAGGCAGCCAGGATCCTGCTGAGACTCAAGCACCCTCACTCTCAAAGGGCCAAAATCCTTTCAAAACTCATGGCTCAGGGAGCGTCTTGCTCGTGAGCGTGCCGCCCTCCTCCGATCCCTGAGGTCCTGACGAAGGCGGTCACGCACACGAGCCACCCGAGAGGGCGAGGCAGGGGGGCTTGGATCTTCTCCAGCAGGAGGCAGGGGCACTGGTGCAGGTGGCAGGGGCACAGTTTCTTCTGCAGGCTCAGCTTCTTCTGCAGGGTCCCCAGTACCCATGACACACGGGATGACGGGGCACTTTGGGGGCAGGGATCTCCCTGGTGGTCTGCTCCATGGGCTGGGGACCCCCAAACTGGGTGATCCCCTGCATCAGGCAGGAGTCTGGCAGCCCTATGATGGAAAGTACTGCAAGTCACAGCCAGCGTAGAGTTTTCATGGCAAGAGATGGACAGAGGTGCCTTGCCGGTACCTGCCTGGTGTCACAACCTTGGACTTCCTTTGTGGTCTCCTGATCTCATGCTAACCCAGGCCAACCCTGCATATCTTCCAAGATCTGAGGAGATCGGGTTAGCCTGGGCCGTCCAGGTCAGGGCAGGGGGTGAAAAGAGCTATCAAGTCCCATCCAGCTTATGGTGACCCCGTTGGGTTTTCAAGGCAGGGGACAAGCAGAGGTGGCTTGTCGTCACCAGTTTCTACATAATTAGGGTTTTTAGAATCTTTCGGGCTCAAGTGCCGTGTTCTACTGGAGAAAGTTTTCCTTCCAGACGTTTCGTTCTCGGCTGCGGAGAACATCCTCAGTGGCGTTGCAGCCGGAGCAGGCGCTCTGACCTTCTTGGCTGCTGTGCATTGAGTGAGGCCAGGGCTGCTGGAGAGCTGCTATTTCTAGGCTGGAGGGGGTGTGGTGAAAGGGCAATAGGTTTGTGGCTGTGCCCATTGTTTGGTGGGGCTTCCTGGAAGGGTAGTGATAAGGAAACTGGCTGTTTCTACATAGCAACCCTGGACTTCTGTGGTAGTCTCACATCCAAATTAGTCCCCGTTCGTCATTTAGTAGTTGATTATTATTGCTCCTTTGGGAGTCTGTGCCTTGAGAAGGGGAGAGAGAAGAAGAAGACCATAGATTTAAGAGTCTCAGAGCAGCTTACAAGTTCCGCGAGGCTTGTAAGACGGTCCTCTTCCGGTTGGCATATAGCTAACTGGTATTTCAAAACTGCCAAGGAAGGCTGTGAGAATAGCACCGAACTGTCAGACTGTTTGTTCTTGTTTTACTGTTTTAATTATTGCAAATGATTGTATATGTATTTTAATATTTATTAATCTTATTGTTCTAGATTTTATGTTGTAAGCCGCCCTGAGCCTGCCTCGGTGGGGAGGGCGAGATGTAAATCGAATAAATAAATAAATACAATCTCCTTTATCTTCCTCCCCCACGACAGACACCCTGTGGGGTGGGTGGGGCTGAGAGAACTCTCCCAAGAGCTGCCCTTTCAAGGACAACTTTGCAAGAGAGCTATGGCTGACCCAAGACCATTCCAGCAGCTGCAAGTGGAGGGGTGGGGAATCAAACCCGGTTCTCCCAGATAAGAGTCCACACACTTAACCACTACACCAAACTGGAGAGAATTCTTGGAGGGAAGAGAGCTCCTCCATCAAATCCCATAGCAGCATCCCTGATGCCGAGTCCACATACACAGGTTTGTATGTGTGGGAGTGATGGTGTTGGGGGATCCATGAGGAAACCCAGCAGCCTTCTCTTCCTGCCTTCCAGTTCCTTCATTCTCCCGAGCTACTACGCGTGAACAACTGCTCCTCAAACGCAAACGGCAGCTCAGAAGAAACGGACGGACGCCTTGGCACAGAAAAAACGAGTGTGAATTTCCTTTCTTGTTGGCTGCTTTCTTGCAGCAGAGCAGAGCAGATGGCTTTCTGGTAATGATGGAGTAAAAATTAATTACTGGGTAGGGTTCTTTTTTTTTTGTTAAACAGTAAGCAATGATTGTAACTCTGGATAGGAATTAAAATATTCAGTTGCTAGGACTACAGGAGGAAAGGCACATGCCAACAAACAAACATGGAAAAAGCAACCCCAACTGTTTAAAAAAAGAGATATGGATACTTTCATGTTACTAGGGATTGTATGTTTTTGGACAACAGGGACCTACATTGTCTAGGAAGGGTGTTTCATTGCTGTCCAGGGATCCCAAAAGACCTTTGAAATTCACAGGCAAGATACCTCTGAGTACCAGCTGCTCCCTGGGAGGTCAGATGTTGAAGCTGAAGCTCCAATACTTTGGCCACCAAATAAGAAGGGAGCCCTCACTGAAGAAGACTCTTGAGAGTCCCTCGGACTGCAAGAAGATCAAACCAGTCAGTCCTAAGGGAAATTAACCCAGACTGTTTCCTGGAAGGTCAAATGCTGAAGCTGAAGCTCAAATCCTTTGACCACCAAATGAGAAGGGAGCACTCCCTGGAGAAGATCCTGATGCTGGGAAAGACAGAAGGCAAAAGAAGAAGGGGACGGCAAAAGAGGAGATGGCTGGACAGCATTAATGATGTAACAAACACAAATTTGAGCAGACTTCGGAGCATGGTGGAAGACAGGAGGGACTGGCGTGACTTGGTCCATGGGATCACAAAGAGTCGGATTCGACTGTGCGACTGAACAACAACATCTGATCGTTAGGATGAAAGAACAAGGGAAGGGCCATGGCTAGGTGGCAGAGCATCTGCTTGTTATGCAGAAGGTCCCACGTTTAATCCTTGGCATCTGCAGTTTAAAAAGACCAGGAGATGGGAAAGACCTCTGCCTGAGACCCTTTCTGAATTTGTGTTCCCTGCAGAACTAAAGGGTTCTTCTGAGATGCCCCGTGAACCAAGAAGGCATAGGAAATTGGGACTGGCTCTTCGATTGGGGGAAGAAATGCTTTGGGGAACGTGCAAATAGGCATCAGGAAATGCACCAGGAGTCGCCAGGGCACCTGTGGATGCCACATTGGAGATCACTGCCTTGAGAACATCAGAAGAGCCCTGCTGGGTCAGACCAGTGAAGGTCTATCTAGTCCAGCATCCTGTCTCACACAGTGGCCAACCAGTCCCTCTGGAAGGCATAGAGCCTGAGGCCTTCATAAGAACAGAAGAAGAGTCCTTCTAGATCAGACCAATGGTCCATCTAGTCCAATACCCTGTCAAACACTGTGGCCAACCGAGTTGACAATACTGAGAAGGCCAACAACAGGGCAGAGAGGCTGAGGCCTTCATAAGAACATCATGAGAGCCCTGCTGGATCAGACCAGTGGTCCATCTAGTCCAGCATGCTGTCTCACATGGTGGCCAACCAGTTCCTCTGGAGAGCCAACAACAGAGCAGAGAGGCCAAGGTCCTCATAAGAACACAAGAAGAGTCCTGCTAGATCAGACCAATTGTCCACCTAATCCAAACCAATAGCCCACCTAGTCCAGTACCCTGTCTCACACAGTGGAGAACCAGTTTCTCTGGAGGGCCAACAGGGCATAGAGGCTGAGGCCTCCATAAGAACATCATGAGAGCCCTGCTGGATCAGACCAGTGAGGGTCCATCTAGTCCAGCATCCTGTCTCACACAGTGGCCAACCAGTTCCTCTGGAGGGCCAACAACAGGGCAGAGAGGTCAAGGCCTTCATAGGAACACAAGAAGAGTCCTGCTAGATCAGACCAATAGTCCACCTAGTCCAGTACCATGTCTCACACAGTGGTCAACCAGTTCCTCTGGAGAGCCAGCAACAAGGCATAGAGACTGAGGTCTTCATAAGAACATCAGGAGAGCCCTGCTGGATCATACCAGTGGTCCATCTAGTCCAGCCTCCTTTCTCACACAGAGGCCAAACAGTTCCTCTGGAGGGCCAACAAAAGGGCAGGGAGTCCGAGGCCTTCATAAGAATATCAGAAGAGCCCTGGTCCTTTTAACGGGAAAGTTAACCAGGAAAGCTGGATCAGACTAGTGGTTCATCTAGACTGTCTCACACAATGGTCAATCAGTTCCTCTGGAGGGCCAACAACAGGGCAGAGAGGCCAAGGCCTTCATTAGAACACAAGAAGAGCCCTGCTGGATCAGACCAGTGGTCCATCCAGTTCAGCACCCTGTCTCAAACAGTGGTCAACCATTTCCTCTGGAAGGCCAACAACAGGGCAGAGAGGCCAAGGCCTTCCCCTGATGTTGCCTCCTGGCTCAGGGATTCAGAGGATTAGTGCCTCTGAGTGTGGAGGTTCTCCTCAGACACCATGGCTAGTAGACGTTGATAGACTTCTCCTCCATGAACTTGTCTAATTCCCTTTTAAACCTGTTTATTCCTGCGGCCATCGCTATATATCCTCCAGCCACAAAATTTACATTTAAACTACTCTCTGAGTAAAGTCACAATTCTAGGGTTGCCAAGTCCAATTCAAGAAATATCTTGGGACTTTGGGGGTGGAGCCAGGAGACATTAGGGGTGGAGCCAAGATCAAGGCTGTGACAAGCATGATTGAACTCCAAAGGGAGTTCTGGCCATCACATTTAAAGGGACGGCACACCTTTTCAGTTCCTTCCTTCCATAGGAAATAATGAAGGATAGGGGCACCTTCTTTTGGGGCTCATAGAATTGGACCCCCTTGTCCAATCTTTTTGAAACTTGGGGGGTATTTTGAGGAGAGGCACTAGATGCTACACTGAAAATTTGGTGCCTCTATCTCAAAAGACAGCCCCCCCCAGAGCCCCCGATACCCGCGAATCAATTCCCCATCATTCCCTATGGGAATCGTTCATGGAGGTGCGTGATGGCTCTGGGGGCGGGGCTTCCCCCGCTGGCCAGCTGGCTGGGGGAGGGGGGAAGCCTGTAAAACCGGGGGATCCCCCTCTGGGACCTGGGGTTTGGGAAGCCTATTCCTGGCCCTAGTCAGCTGGTTGACCGGGGGGGGGGGAGCCGTGCCACCACAACCACCATGTGCCTTTTCACATCAGAAGTCTTAAGAAGACTCAGGGGTGGAATTCTAGCAGGAGCTCCTTTGCATATTAGGCCACACACTCCGGACGTAGCCAGTCCTTTAAGAGCTTACAAAAAAGCCTTGTAAGCTCTTGGAGGATTGGCTACATCCGGCGTGTGTGGCCTAATATGCAAAGCAGCTCCTGCTAGAATCCCACCCTTGAGAAGACGTGTGTGTCTGTGCCTTTAATTCTGTAGAAGCCAGGCTGAATGGGGTCGGGGTGAGCTGGCAGAACAACATGGCTGCTTCCATAGCTGTCACGGTAGCCCGGACCTTCCGTTTGTTTTACAATCTTTTCCGAGATGTTTGCATAGTAAAGAGTAGACTAGAACCTTTGGTTTCCCTGTGTTAGTCTGAAGAACTTGGAACTTCAGCTAGTCGTGTGTAAATTGCCCCAGTGAGACCACACAAGTGTGGGATTGCAAAGTGCTTATTTTGGCTGCTCTATGTGTGTGTGTGTGAGAGAGATAGAGAGAGAGAGAGAGAGAGAGAGAAAGGGAGGGAGGGAGGGAAGGAAAGGGAGTGTATGGGGATGTGCAGCTGCTGGGGGTGAGGAAATGAAGACTGTATTCAGGGGAACTGCACTGCTGTATTTTTACTTATTTATTTTTGGGAACCTGAAAGTCTCCTAGCTCCACCCCCAAAGTCTCCTGGCTCCACCCCCCAAATCCTCAAATATTTTCTGAGTTAGACTTGGCAACCCTTCTTTGTCAATTCTCTCCACTCCTTGCATAATTTTATAACTATCACGTCCAGGTGTGTGCTCCCACTCAGGGAACAGATTTCAGGCTCGGGGCTGATATTTAATGAATCTCGTCTCATCTAGCTCGTATTGTCTACTTTAGGGACTCTCCAGGTTCCCTGACAGAAGACCTTGTCATGCACCCGATACCTGAAAATCCTTTAACTGGAGAAGCCAGGGACTGAACCTGGTACCGTCTGCTCACAAAGCCGCGAGCTGGGCCACCGAGCCACAGTCCCTCTGTCATCTTCTGTCACCGCCATCCTTTTGCACGGAGTGTTTTTCGATTTTCCTCCGTCCCTCGCCGCATCCTGTTCGGCGCTGATAATGCATGCAAGTTACAATGCATGCAGTTGTTGCCGAAAATGAAATTTCCTCTCTTCTGGTGGGCGGTGGGTAAGAATTACTAATCCCGTCTCCTTGAGGTTAACTCTGAACGAGGATTAGGCTAAAGTTCCAGCCCACGTTAATCTTCCATTTAGAAGAGCAAAGTTTAGGGGCTGCTACGGAACCACTTTGGTTTACGATTCGCAAGAACAATGGAGCAATTTAACTTTTGAGGGAGGGGCCGGGGCTTTGGCTTCCAGTTCTCTCTGATAATGCTTTCAACGCTTTGCTCTCTGAATGATTTTCCTTCATGACCAGGAGGGAGGAAATTAATCCTCACGGACAAACATTTATGGAGAGATAGTTTTCAGCCAGGTGCCATAATTAAGCCAGGTGCTAAATAGTATTTGATCAGAAGGATTGGAGTAGAGAAGAAGAAGAAGAAGAGGAGGAGGAGGAGGTGGAGGAGTAGGAGTAGGATTCAGGGCTTTTTTTGTAGCAGGAACTCCTTTGCATATGAGGCCACACACCCCTGATGTAGCCAATCCTCCTGGAGCTTACAGTAGACCCTGTACGAAGAGCCCTGTAAGGAATTCTAGCAGGAGCTCCTTTGCTATATGAGGTCACACACCCCTGATGCAGCCAATCCTCCTGGAGCTTCCAGTAGGCCCTGTACTGAGAGCCCTGTAAGGAATTCTAGCAGGACCTCCTGTGCATATTAGACCACACACCCCTGATGTAGCCAATCCTCCTGGAGCTTACAGGAGGCCCTGTACTGAGAGCCTGTAAGGAATTCTAGCAGGACCTCCTTTGCATATTACGCCACACACCCCTGATGTAGCCAATCCCCCTGGAGCTTCCAGTAGGCCCTGTACTAAGAGCCCTGTAAGGAATTCTAGCAGGACCTCCTTTGCATATTAGGCTACACCCCCTGATGCAGCCAATCCTCTCGGAGCTTACAGCAGGCCCTGTACGAGTGCCTGCCATGCGACGCCAGGAGTGCCTGCCATGCGACGTCACTAGCATGATGTCGTCACTTGCGGGTCCCCTGCTAGAGGCTCCAAAGCAGCCCTGTACGAAGAGCCCTGTAAGGAATTCTAGCAGGACCTCTTTTGCAGATTAGGCCATGCCCCCCTGATGTAGCCAATCCTCCTGGAGCTTCCAGTAGGCCCTGTACGAAGAGCCCTGTAAGGAATTCTAGCAGGACCTCCTTTGCCTATTAGGCCACACACCCCTGATGCAGCCAATCCTCCTGGAGCTTCCAGTAGGCCCTGTACGAAGAGCCCTGTAAGGAATTCTAGCAGGACCTCCTTTGCCTATTAGGCCACACCCCCCCTGATGTAGCCAGTCCTCCTGAGCTTACAGTAGGCCCTGTACTTAGAGCCCTGTAAGGAATTCTAGCAGGACCTCCTTTGCATATTAGGCCACACACCCCCTGATGCAGCCAATCCTCCTGGAGCTTCCAGTAGGCCCTGTACTTAGAGCCCTGTAAGGAATTCTAGCAGGACCTCCTTTGCATATTAGGCCACACCCCCCCTGATGTAGCCAGTCCTCCTGGAGCTTACAGTAGGCCCTGTACTTAGAGCCCTGTAAGGAATTCTAGCAGGACCTCCTTTGCATATTAGGCCACACCCCCTGATGTAGCCAATCCTCCTGGAGCTTCCAGTAGGCCCTGTACTGAGAGCCCTGTAAGGAATTCTAGCGCGACCTCCTTTGCCTATTAGGCCACGCCCCCTGATGTAGCCAGTCATCCTGGAGCTTCCAGTAGGCCCTGTACTGAGAGCCCTGTAAGGAATTCTAGCAGGACCTCCTTTGCATATTAGGCCACACCCCCTGATGTAGAATCCTCCTGGAGCTTCCAGTAGGCCCTGTACTTAGAGCCCTGTAAGAATTCTAGCAGGACCTCCTTTGCATATTAGGCCACACCCCCCCTGATGTAGCCAGTCCTCCTGGAGCTTACAGTAGGCCCTGCATTAAAAGCCCTGTAAGCTTTTGGAGGATTGGCTACATCATGGTGTGGCCTAATATGCAAAGGAGTTCCTGCTACAAAAAAAGCCCTGGGCTTCAAGAGAGTGATCAGCCCAATGAGTAGGGCTGCCAAGCTCCCTGCTCGGAGATTCCCAACCCACCGGCCCACATCGGGCCAGCAGGGGGAACCTCGCCTGATGTCGCTGACGCGATGACATCACCCAGAAGTGACATCATTGCACCAGCAATGTCACGCAGTGGCCACTCTAGGCCTTTCCGGGGAAACTCTATGGTTTCCCCAGATTCTGCAGCCATTTGGGAGGGAGAACTCTATGCTACAATATGTACCATAGAGTTTTCCTCTCCCAAATGGCTAGACCGTCTGGAAAAACCATAGAGTTTTCCCAGAAACGCCAGGAGTGCCTGCCATGCGACGTCACTGGTATGATGTCGTCACTCGCGGGTCCCCTGCCGGAGGCTCCAAAGGACTTGGCAACCCTACCAATGAGTCTACATGTCTGAGTCCAGATTTGAAGCTGCATTTCTTCATCTCCTGCTCTAACCACTGCACAATACTGATTCATGCTATCGGTGAAAGGGGAAATGGGGCTCACCTAGGGTTGCCATCCCCTGGGCTTCCCTGTTTGGGGGACTTCTGCCCACTGCCAGACTAGGGTTGCCAAGTCCAATTCAAAAAATATTTGGGGACTTTGGGGGCGGAGCCAAGAGACATTGGGGGCGGGGCCAAGCATCATTGAACTTCAAAGGGAGTTCTGCCATCACAGGACCACAAAACCTTTTAGATACCTTCCCTCCATTGGAAATAATGAAGGAGAGGGGCACCTTCTTTTGGGGCTCATAGAATTGAACCCCTGGTCCATAGTTTTGAAACTTGGAGAGTGTTTTGAGGAGAGCCACCGGATGCTATGCTGTAGATTTGTGCCTCTGCCTCAAAAACAGTCCCCCCCCCAGAGCCCCAGATACCTGCAGATCAATTCTCCATTATACTCTATGGACATCGGTCTTCATAGGGAATAATGCCCAGAAGACATTTCCCTCCCCCTCCCCCAGCTTTCTGATGACCCTGAAGTGAGGGGAGGGTGTCCGAACTGGGGGATCCCCTGCCCCACCTGCGGATTCGGCAAACCGGAAACAACAAAACACTGTGTAAATTACACACTTCAGATAAATGCTTGACATTCTTGACTCATGCATCACTTATTATGGCTAGCATCAGATGCTCTTCACCCAATGCTGAAACTTGAAGAGTCCGCAGTCCTCAAACAAAGGCTCCATTGCAAATAGGATCCAAACTGGATGCTGCAAACAATAGGTACCAAATCCTGCTGTCTTTATATCCCTCTTGCTAGTAGACGCAGAGGTAGCGTCCTGAGGTAACAGTCCTCTATACCAGGGGTGGCCAATGGTAGCTCTCCAGATGTTTTTTTGCCTACAACTCCCATCAGCCCCAGCCAGCATGGCCAATGGCTGGGGCTGATGGGAGTTGTAGGCAAAAAAAAAATCCGGAGAGCTACTGTTGGCCACCCCTGCGTCTATTCAACAGGGGTGGCTACCCGAGTCCCAGGTTTAATTCGTGTTTCATTTGCCACTTCCACTGGCTGCGTATTCTTGAGCCAGGGACTTAATAGACAACGTAAAATTAGCAAATAAAATGACAAACAAAAACAATTTACAATTTTACTTACAAACATCTCACCCCGTGCTAAGGCAACTGCTCACATCAACTAGGTTAGTATTCTTAGTCTGCGTGAATGGTTCGCTACCAAGATCACTCCAACGTGCATTAAATGGTCTACAACAGCGGTTTCCAATCACTCCTTAAAGTAATAGAATAACAATTTTAAACAAACACTGATGGATCCAATGAAGCGTTCACACCCCAGGGAGACATAGTCCAAAATTTGTGAATAAAGAAGACTTCTTTCTGTAACAAAATTTTAGAAGCATTTTCAATATTAAATCGATGTCCTTTAAGAGCATAGACTACTGTGCACTTAATGTCCTCAAAAGAGTGCTTTAAATCTGTACAGTGCTGGATAGTTGGAGCTTCTTGGGCATCCAGGCTCCCCAAGGTCTTAGGCAGAAGTCTTTCACAGCATGCATTAGAATCATAGAATCATAGAGTTGGAAGGGACCTCCAGGGTCATCTAGTCCAACTCCCTGCACAATGCAGGAAACTCACAAACACCTCCCCCTAACAGGATCCGTATTGCTGTCAGATGGCCATCTAGCCTCTGTTTCAAAACCTCCAAGGAAGGAGAGCCCACCACCTCCCGAGGAAGCCTGTTCCACTGAGGAACCGCTCTAATTGTCAAGAAGTTCTTCCTAATGTTGAGCTGGAAACTCTTCTGATTTAATTTCAACCCATTCGTTCTGGTCCTACCTTCTGGGGCCACAGAAAACAACTCCACCCCATCCTCTATATGACAGCCTTTAAGTACTTGAAGATGGTGATCATATCACCTTTCAGCTACCTCCTCTCCAGGTTATATATGCCCAGCTCCTTCAACCTTTCTTCATAGGACTTGGTCTCCAGACCCCTCACCATCTTCGTCGCCCTCCTCTGGACCCGTTCCAGCTTGTCTGGATCCTTCTTAAAATGTGGTGCCCAAAACTGAACACAATACTCCAGGTGAGGTCTTACCAGAGCATAGTAAAGTGATACCATCACTTCACGTGATCTGGACACTATACTTCTGTTCAGAGGTCATTTTGTAGAAGAATAGGTGGTGGAGCTCATCCAGGGATTGTTATGCAGGTGCACCTACTATTCGATGGACAAGGAGGTGGAACTCTCAGAAGGAGGAGGTGGAACTCTCAGAAGGAGGAGGTGGAACTCTCAGAAGGAGGAGGAGGAGGAACTCTCAGAAAGGTTCAGCAGCTGTGCCCCTGTGAGCTCCTGTTGATACAGCCCAAAATTGCATTTGCCGTTTTAGCCACCACACTGTTGACTCATGTTCAATGTTGACTCATGTTCACTGTTGACTCATGTTCTAAGACCCCTAGATCCCTTTCATACATACCACTACTAAGACAAATCCAAGTCGGCAGCCATGTTGGTGTGAAGTAGTTGAAAAAGCAGGAGTCAAGTCACACCTTTAAGACCATCCAAGTTTTATTTAGAACGTAAGCTTTCATGTGCTCTCTGAGCACACTTCATCAGACGAGAGGATCTGGTATTGTGGTACATTCTCCAGCTGCTTGGAAAATGTATTTAAAGTTAATGTTGCTTTCTATCCACCTTTCTTTCCCCCATTTATCTTCCTTCCTTCCTTCCTTCCTTCCTTCCTTCCTTCCTTCCTTCCTTCCTTCCTTCCTTCCTTCCTTCCTTCCTTCCTTCCTTCCTTCCTTCCTTCCTTCCTTCCTTCCTTCCTTCCTTCCTTCCTTCCTTCCTTCCTCCCTCCCTCCCTCCCTCCCTCCCTCCCTCCCTCCCTTCCTTCCTTCCTTCCTTCCTTCCTTCCTTCCTTCCTTCCTTCCTTCCTTCCTTCCTTCCTTCCGTCTTGTGGCTCTCCAACATCTGATGTTCACATCACGTGACTCTCAAATATCTGATGTTTATTCTGTGGCTCTTAAATTAAGCAAATTTAGCCACCCCTCTTCTAATGTTATAAGATATTTGCTTTTTTCCTCAACATTCCTGATTTTATAAACTCATCCTTGGTCCATCAAGGTTAGGATTGTCTACACAGAATGGCCGCAGCTCCCCAAGGCCTCAGGTAGAGGTCTTTCCCATCACCTCCTTTTAACTGGAGATGCTGGGGATTGAACCTGAGACCTTCTGCTTGCCAAGCAGATGCTCTTCCAGTGAGCCACTGTCTCCTCCCCTCCATTAGTGGAATCCACCCCAAGCCCGAGTGAACACACATAAAGTTGCCCTATACTGATCAGACCGACAGGTCCTTCATGGTCAATGTTGTCTACTCAGACAGCCAGAAGCTCTCCGGGGTCACAGGCTGAGGTCTTTCACACCACCTGCGACATGATCCTTTATTTGGAGATACTGGGGATTGAACCTGGGAGCTTCTATATGCCAAGCAGAGGCTCTACCACCGAGCCACGGCCTTTCCCCAAGCACAGTCCCTTCCCTAGGTACTGTAAGAACATAAGAACATAAGAGAAGCCATGTTAGATCAGGCCAATGGCCCATCCAGTCCAACATTCTGTGTCACACAGCGGCCAAATATATATATATATATATATATATATATATATATATATATATATATATATATATATATATATATATACACACACACACACACACTGTGGCTAATAGCCACTGATGGACCTCTGCTCCATATTTTTATCTAACCCCCTCTTGAAGGTGGCCATGCTTATGGCCGCCACCACCTCCTGTGGCAGTGAATTCCACATGTTAATCACTCTTTGGGTGAAGAAGTACTTCCTTTTATCCGTTTTAACCTGTCTGCTCAGCAATTTCATTGAATGCCCACGAGTTCTTGTATTGTGAGAAAGGGAGAAAAGTACTTCTTTCTCTACTTTCTCCATCCCATGCATTATCTTGTAAACCTCTATCATGTCACCCCGCAGTCGACGCTTCTCCAAGCTAAAGAGCCCTAAGCGTTTCAACCTTTCTTCATAGGGAAGGTGTTCCAGTACACTGTCTCTACCTGACCATTTTTCTGCCGGGCGGTGGGGGGTGGGAGGTACAGAGATAGCTGAAAGAGAAGTATACTTTTAAAAACTGTTGATTTTCGAAGAAGCCTCCTTTTTCTCCAGTGAATCAGCGGCTAGCTTTCTTTTTTTTTCTAAAAAAGAGCCTTCTTAATTGTTTTGTTCTAATTTTTCAAAAGTTTCACGCTTTCGCCCAAATAAAATTACTCGCCGTAATTGTCTTGTCACGATTAAGGCGTTTTTAACCGCCTCAAACCCCCCCCCCCCGCCCCCACCCCACTTCTCCTTCTTTTCCATTCATTTTGCAGAAGCCCCGGGAAAAAGAATTCTTTAAAAATTAAATTTCATGCTCGCATGTGTTTCTGTGATCTGTCATGTGTATGATCTCCGAGTGGGGAGGAAAAAAAAAAAAACTTCTCTAAAAATAAATGGATTACCCTTTTCAACTACACCGTCTGATGTCTTTTCAGTAGATATTGCTCGCTTGCCTGTGATCTCTAACCCGCCG
Source organism: Heteronotia binoei (assembly GCF_032191835.1). Taxonomy (NCBI): domain Eukaryota; kingdom Metazoa; phylum Chordata; class Lepidosauria; order Squamata; family Gekkonidae; genus Heteronotia; species Heteronotia binoei. Next base: position 12,504,715 of record NC_083243.1, on the reverse strand, counting down.
CAATCGGAATGACAGGCGTTGACTCCGAAGCCTCTGGGTGGCGCCCTCTCTCTTTGTGGCCCCCGTCCTGGTGCTCTCGGCTGGTGTAGCTTGGCTCCCCCATTCCCTCCTTCCCCCTCCCCCACCTTCTGCCTTTTTGCCTGTGAGAGCATCATCGCTCCTTGGCAAAGGACAAATCTTTGACCTTTTCTCAAACAGCATTGTAAATACCATTCTTGCTCGGTTCATTGAGGAGACATGGATTTTTTTTTTTTTTAAATTTGTCTAGGAATGACAGCGTTTTAGGATTCGAAAGGGAGCGCTGTGAATTTTTAAGCCCAACTCCGTTCTTTTTAGCGGGACACCCGAGTGTCTCCTTGGACAAATGGCTTGTAGTTGAGAGCCCGTTTGGTGTAGTGATTAAATGCGCGGACTCTTAACTGGGAGAACTGGGTTGGGAAAAGGGCAGAAAAGGGCAACTAGAATGATGAAAGGGTTGGAACCCTTTCCCTACGAAGAAAGGTTCAAACGCTTGGGGCTCTTTAGCTTGGAGAAACGTCGACTGCAGGGTGACACGAGAGAGGTTTACAAGATGATGCAAGGGATGGAGAAAGTAGAGAAAGAAGTCCTTTTCTCCCTTTCTCACAATACAAGAACTCGTGGGCATTCAATGAAATTGCTGAGCCGTCGGGTTAGAATGGATAAAAGGAAGTCCTTCTTCACCCAAAGGGTGATTAACATGCGGAATTCACTGCCACAGGAAGTGGTGGCAGCTTCAAGCATAGCCAGCTTCAAGAGGGGAGCAGAGGTCCAAGCATATGGAGCAGAGGTCCATCAGTGGCTATTGGCCACAGCTTATTGTTGGATCTCTGTCTGGGGCAGTGATGCTCTGTATTCTGGTGCTTGGAGGAGGCACAGTGGGAGGGCTTCTAGCCTCACTGGTGGACCTCTTGATGGCACTTGGGTTTGGGTTTTTTTGGCCACTGTGTGACACAGACTGTTAGGCTGGGTGGGCCATTGGCCTGATCCAACCTGGCTTCTCTTATGTTCTCCTCCTCCCTTCCTTCCTATCTTGCGGCTCTCCCACACCTGACATTCATGTCTCATGGCCCTCAAACATCTGGCGTTTATTCTATGTGGCTCTTATGTTCAAGCAAGTTTGGCCACCCCTGCCCTAAGGTTTTCAAGGCAGGAGGAATTCCAAGGTGGTTTGCCATTGCCTGCCTTGGCATAGCAACCCTGAACTTCCTTGGTGGTCTCCCATCCAAGTATTAATCAGGGCCAACCACCCTGCTTAGTTTCCAAGATCGGATGAGATCAGGTTAGTCTGGTCAGGGTGACCATTGGTCTCGCTGGTTCCGTATCGTCTGGTCTGGTTGGCTGTAACTCTCTGGCATCTCAGGCACAAAAGAGACATCCCTTTATGCCTGCTAGGTGAGATTGTAGCCCTGGCAGTGTCCAGACCTGGACGGGGCCACCTTCTGTACGCAAAACATTGACTACGACCAGGGCTTTTTTTGTACCATAAACTCCTTTGCCTATTAGGCCACACCCCTCAGATGTAGCCAATCCTCCAACAGCTTACAGGGCTCTTCGTACACGGCCTGCTGTAAGCTCCAGGAGGATTGGCTACATCAGGGGGGCATGGCCTAATAGGCAAAGGAGCTCCTGCTACAAAGAAAGCCCTGATTTAGGCCACACCCCCTGATGTAGCCAATCCTCCTGGAGCTTACAGGGCTCTTCGTACAGGGCCTGCTGTAAGCTCCAGGAGGATTGGCTACATCAGGGGGGCGTGGCCTAATAGGCAAAGGAGTTCCTGCTACAAAGAAAGCCCTGACTATGACACCAAGCCATGGCCCTTCTCCATGAACAATTGTTAGATATTCTTTGGGGGGAAAATATTATTTAGCAGAGTTTAAAATGAGCAGACTAACAAGGAAGAGGCAGAGACCATGTGTGTGCTTTAAAAGTATGATTATTTTATTCAAAACTAGCAAGGGAAGGGTAAACTGGGATGAAAATAACAGACAGATATATGTACATATGAAGCTGCCTTCTAGTGACTCAGACCCTCGGTCCATCAAAGTCAGTATTGTCTACTCAGACTGGCAGCGGCTCTCCAGGGTCATGCCTATTTGACTGGACCCTTTTTAGTTGGAGATGCCAGGGATTGAACCTGGGACCTTCTGCTTACCAAGCAGATGCTCTACCACTGAGCCACCATCCTCCCCTGCTCTCCAGGGTCTCAAGCTGAGGTTTTCCACGCCTACTTGCCTGGACCCTTCTTAGTTGGAGATGCCGAGGATTGAACCTGGGACCTTCTGCTTCCCAAGCAGATGCTCTACCACTGAGCCACCATCCCTCCCCTGCTCTCCAGGGTCTCAAGCTGAGGTTTTCCACGCCTACTTGCCTGGACCCTTCTTAGTTGGAGATGCCGAGGATTGAACCTAGGACCTTCTGCTTACCAAGCAGATGCTCTACCGATGAGCCACCGTCCCTCCAATAGAATCCGTCTCACCTCTAAAATGGTGAGACAGTCTGTGCCTGAATATGACTTGAAGTGGGAACATATGAAGCTGCCTTCTACTAAATCAGACCCTCGGTCCATCAAAGTCAGTATTGTCTACTCAGACTGGCAGCGGCTCTCCAGGGTCTCAAGCTGAGACTTTTCATGCCTATTTGCCTGGACCCTTTTTAGTTAGAGATGCCAGGGATTGAACCTGGGACCTTCTGCTTCCCAAGCAGATGCTCTACCACTGAGCCACCATCCATCCCCTGCTCTCCAGGGTCTCAAGCTGAGGTTTTCCATGCCTACTGGCCTGGACCCTTTTTAGTTGGAGATGCCGAGGACTGAACCTGGGTCCTTCTGCTTACCAAGCAGATGCTCTACCGATGAGCCACTGTCCCTCCAATAGAATCCGTCTCACCTCTGAAGCGGTGAGACAGTCTGTGCCTGACTATGACTTGAAGTGGGAACATATGAAGCTGCCTTCTACTGAATCAGACCCTCTGTCCATCAAAGTCAGTATTGTCTACTCAGACCGGCAGTGGCTCTCCAGGGTCTCAAGCTGAGGCTTTTCATGCCTATTTGCCTGGACCCTTTTAGTTGGAGATGCCGGGGATTGAACCTGGGACCTTCTGCTTCCCAAGCAGATGCTCTACCTCTGAGCCACTGTCCCTTCCCAGACACTAACTTTTACATCTTTACTGCTAGAGGACTGTACTAGGAATCTTTTCTCCAAACTTAGACAAAGACAGGAAGAGAGGCCGTATATTGCAGAATAGTTGATTTCCAATCGCAACACTCCATTCCAGTCGATTTAACTAGAGTCTACAAGCATTCGCAGGCTTCTTCTCACTAGCTAACAGACTGGTTACAATCTACACATCTCACTTACTGTTGACTAACAGAACACAGAACTCGATAGTTATGGAAGTGCTGCAACTTGCTAAGCCCAACGACAATGGCCCATATGAGGTCGCCATATTGAATCAGACTATCCAGGTCACTAGGGTTGCCAAGTCCAATTCAAGAAATATCTGGGGACTTTGGGGGTGGAGCCAGGAGACTTGGGGATGGAGCCAAGAGACATTGGGGCGGAGCCAGGAACAAGGGTGTGACAAGCCATCACATTTAACGGGACAGCACACCTTTTTAAATGTCTTCGTTCCATAGGAAATAATGAAGGATAGGGGCACCTTCTTTTGGGGCTCATAGAATTGGACCCCCTGGTCCAATCGTTTTGAAACTTGGGCGGTACTTTTGGGGAGAGGCACTAGATACTGTACTGAGAATTTGGTGCCCCTACCTCAAAAAACAGCTCCCCCATAGCCCCCAAAACCTCCATATCAATTCCCCATTATACCCTATGAGAATCGATCTCCACATAGGGAATAATGAAGTGCTCAGCAGACTTCCCCCCCCCCGCCCCGTTTCTGGCGACTCTGAAATGAGGGATTGGCCTCTCTACTCACGAGTTGCAACTTCTTCCAAGTAACACAGACACCCCTTCCCAAGAGGAAGACTTTCCAATCGAAGACTGGAGCCTCCGGAGGAGGAAAGTCACATGGTGACTTTGGGGGCGGGGCTTCCCCCCACCGGCCAGCTGACTGGGGACGGGAAGGAGCCTGGGAAAGCGGAAGAACCCCTGCTGGGACCCGGGGATTGGCAAGCCTACAGGTCACACAGGGCTCTTTTTCTAGCAGGACCTCCTCTGCATATTAGGCCACGCCCCCCCTGATGTAGTCAATCCTCCAAGAGCTTAGAGGGCTCTTAGAACAGGGCCTACTGTAAGCTCCAGAGGAATCGGCTACATCAGGGGGCGTGGCCTAATATGCAGAAGAGCTCCTGCTAGAAAAAGAGCCCTGCAGGGTCAGTACTGTCTATGCTGATCGCCTGTGGCTGTGCAGACACTCAGATGGAGAAAGGCCTTCCTGACGTCTCTCACCTGAGACTCCTCAAGTGGAGATTCCAAGGAATGACTCAAGAACTTTCTGCGTACAAAGTACCAGGGGGTTTTTTGTAGCAGGAACTCCTTTGTTCTAACGTCTGCTGCTTTAACCTCAGTCCCTTTCCTGATCATTCCCAGCACACCATTGCCTTCTTCACCACTGCCACACACTGAGCCTACATTTTCATTGAACTTTCCACTACAACCCCGAGATCACTTTTGGCCGTGGTCTCAGCTAGTTCAGCATCCATCCGTCTATTTTGTGAATGGCTTAAGAACGTAAGAGAAGCCATGTTGGATCGAGCCGATGGTTTCACACAATGGTGTCACACAGGGGCCAAGCCCAGGTGCCGTCAGGAGGCCCATCAGTGGGGCCAGAACTCCGGAAGCCCTCCCACTGTTGCCCCCCCAAGCACCAAGAAGACAGGGCATCACTGCCCCAGGCAAAGAGCTCCATCTATACCAGGGGTGGCCAAACTGTGGATCGAGAGCCACATGTGGCTCTTCAACACGCATTGTGTGGCTCTTGAAGCCCCCACCACCCCATCAGCCAGCTTGGAGAAGGCATTTCTCTCTTTAAAGCACTTCTCTTGGAGAATGCACTTAAAGTTGCTTTCTTTCCACCTCTCCCTCCCAATCTTCCTTCCTCCCTCCTTCCCTTCCTCCCTCCCCAACTTCCTCCCTCCCTTCCTTCCGTCCGTCCTTCCTTGAATCTTGTGGCTCTCAAACATTTGATGTTGATGTCTTGTGACTCTCAAACAGCCGATGCCTTGAGGCTCTCAAACATCTTGGGAAGGCACCGCTCGGCTGCTTTCAACCCGAAAGTAACCGGCGCCGCTAAAACAGTGTGCTGAACTTAGCGCAGGGGGGAAGCACTCCTCCGATCTTGCCTTCAAGGCAGGGTCGGAAGAGTGCTCTGCGTGGGTAAGAGGGTGCCTGGTGCCGCCCCCAGGTGGGGTAGCACCCCAAGCTGCCGTCTACCCCACCAACTCCCACGCACTGGCCCTGGCTGCAGCTCCCTGAAAACCCACCCAAGATATCCTCTTTTGAGGAGCCAAAAGGCACCACTAGCATGGCTGCCAACTGGCACCTGGAAAGCTCTGGGAGGTACCAAGCGTGTCCGCGAACACCATGTTGGGAACCCTTGGTGTAGTGAGAGCCAGTTTGGTGTAGTGGCTAAGTGTGCGGACTCTTATCTGGGAGCACCGGGTTTGATTCCCCACTCCTCCGCTTGCAGCTGCTGGAATGGCCTTGGGTCAGCCATAGCTCTGGCAGAGGTTGTCGTTGAAAGGGCGGCTGCTGTGAGAGCCCTCTCAGCCCCACCCACCTCACAGGGTGTCTGTTGTGGGGGAGGAAGGGAAAGGAGATTGTGAGGCGCTCTGAGACTCTTCGGAGTGGAGGGCAGGATATAAATCCAATATCTTCATCTACCTCACAGGGTGTCTGTTGTGGGGGACGAAGGGAAAGGGGATTGTGAGCCACTCTGAGACTCTTCGGAGTGGAGGGCAGGATATAAATCCAATATCTTCATCTACCTCACAGGGTGTCTGTTGTGGGGGAGGAAGGGAAAGGAGATTGTAGGCCACTCTGAGACTCTGTCCTTGAAAGGGCAGCTGCTGTGAGAGCCTTCTCCAGCCCCACCCACCTCACAGGGTGTCTGTTGTGGCGGAGGAAGGGAAAGGAGATTGTGAGCCGCTCTGAGACTCTTCGGAGTGGAGGGCGGGATATAAATCCAATGTCTTCATCTACCTCACAGGGTGTCTGTTGTGGGGGAGGAAGGTAAAGGAGATTGTAGGCCGCTCTGAGACTCTTCGGTGGAGGGCGGGATATAAATCCAATATCTTCTTCTTCTTCTTGGTCTATATTATTCTTTCTATAACGCTAGAGGTTTAGTCATTGTTCTTTGTCCCCTTGAGAATCACGGAAACTGTAGTTCTGCACAACTTGTGCTTAGCACAACAGCGACTTCAGAAACTGCATGAGCTGACCTACTTTTGTTCTGGAACTTTGCTCCTGCCCAAAACGAGACCTGCATGGGCACCATATTGGGGCAACCCCCCCCCCCAATAGTTGGTTGTTTGCTTTGTTCTCTGATGCTGTAACCTGAGTCTCATTGTCTGTTCGTTGGTTGCCTTACGCCGTCTGTCTGCACTGAGTGACGTCTCAGTGCAAAAGGCAATCCATACACAAAGCAAATAAATAACGTGACAAAGAGTGTGTTGCTATATCGGATACAAGAAGACTGGTCTCCGTTTTAAGTAGTTTACGTTCTAAATTTCAACACAAGTGAAGCAATCGAGGGAGGGGAGGAAGTTGAAGGGGGGAGTAATTTGTTCACGAGGGTGTTAATTAAAGTTCTTAGCTGGAATTTAATTTAGAAGCTTCGAGCCTCTCCTTTTAAGCGTTTTTCATTCCTGCCTTCTGCCTTTTGCCACCTTCACCTTTCACCAACTTGGCCGCGCCAAAGAATTCTGAATTATTCAAACTCATGATCTTTTCTTCATTTTGACCAACGACGCTGGTTTCTCTTTGGAATGCAAACTCTTTATTAAAGATTGTCAAAACTCATTTTGTGAAGAAATTAAAGGGCGGGGGGAGGGATTTCAGCGGTGAAAGGCTAATTTACTACCCCAGGTCAAAGTTTGAGGATGATGATGACGATGATGATATTGGATTTATATCCCACCCTATACTCTGAATCTCAGAGTCACAGAGTGGACACAATCTCCTTTATCTTCCTCCCCCACAACAGACACCCTGTGAGGTGGGTGGGGCTGAGAGAGCTCTGGCAGAAGCTGCCCTTTCAAGGACAGAAGCTCAGAGCGGCCTACAATCTCCTTTCCCTTCCTCCCCCACAACAGACACCCTGTGAGGTGGTTGGGGCTGAGAGAGCTCTGGCAGAAGCTGCCCTTTGAAGGACAGAAGCTCAGAGTGGCCTACAATCTCCTTTCCCTTCCTCCCCCACAACAGACACCCTGTGAGGTGGGGCGGGGCTGAGAGAGCTCTGGCAGAAGCTGCCCTTTCAAGGACAGAAGCTCAGAGCAGCCTACAATCTCTTTTCCCTTCCTCCCCCACAACAAACACCCTGTGGGGTGGGTGGGGCTGAGAGAGCTCTGGCAGAAGCTGCCCTTCCAAGGACAGAAGCTCAGAGTGGCCTACAATCTCCTTTCCCTTCCTCCCCCACAACAGACACCCTGTGAGGTGGGTGGGGCTGAGAGGGCTCTGGCAGAAGCTGCCCTTTCAAGGACAGAAGCTCCGAGCAGCCTACAATCTCCTTTCCCTTCCTCCCCCACAACAGACACCCTGTGAGGTGGGGCGGGGCTGAGAGGGCTCTCCCAAAAGCTGCCCTTTCAAGGACAGCTCTGTGAGAGCTATGGCTGACCCAAGGCCTTTCCAACAGGTGCAAGTGGAGGAGTGGGGAATCAAACCCGGTTCTCTCAGATGAGAGTCCCTCACACTTTACCACCACATCAAACTGGTTTAATGAATTCACAGCATTATACTCCCCCTCCCCAAGAAAAAATTAGTTATAGAAAAGACGAAATATACACAGGTAGAGACAACTTGACATTTGGGCTGGTCAGAGAAATCCTCCCTCTCACAAAAGTCCAGAACTCGAGGTTCTCCAGTGCAGCTGATGGGCAGTAGCTTAAGGACCGGCAAAAGGAAACCCTGCTTTACACACAGAGTGATGGAAATGTGGAATTCGCTGTCGGAGGATATTGTGAGGGCCACAGGCATAGATGGCTTTAAAAGGGGATAGGTGAGATTCAAGGAGGATTGGGGAGATTCAAGGAGTCTACTGGCCATGGTGGCTGAGCGGAACCTCCACATTCAGAGACACTAAACCTCTGAATCTCCAATCCAGGAGGCAACCTCAAGGGAAGGCCTCGGCCTCTGTGTCCTGTTTGTCGGCCCTCCAGGGAACTGGTTGGACACTGTGTGAGGCAGGAGGCTGGACTAGATGGACTCTCAATGGCCTGATCCAGCAGGGCTCTTCTGATGTTCATATGAAGGCCTCAGCCTCTGTGCCCTGTTGTTGGCCCTCCAGAGGAACTGGTTGGACACTGTGTGAGACCGGATGCTGGACTAGATGGACTTTCAATGTCCTGATCTAGCAGGGCTCTTCTGATGATCTTATGAAGGCCTCATCCTCTCTGCCCTGTTGTTGGCCCTCCAGAAGAACTGGCTGGCCACTGTGTGAGACAGGAGGCTGGACTAAATGGTCCACTGGTCTGATCCAGCAGGGCTCTTCTGGAGGCTGAAGACCTCAGCCTCCATGCCCTGTTGTTGACCCTCCAGAGGAACTGGTAGGACACTGTGTGAGACAGGATGCTGGACTAGATAGACTCTCAATGGCCTGATCCAGCAGGGCTCTTCTGACATCCATCCTTCCTTCCTTCCTTCCTTCCTTCCTTCCTTCCTTCCTTCCTTCCTTCCTTCCTTCCTTCCTTCCTTCCTTCCTTCCTTCCTTCCTTCCTTCCTTCCTTCCTTCCTCCCTCCCTCCCTCCCTCCTTCCTTCCTTCCTCCCTCCCTCCCTCCCTCCCTCCCTCCCTCCCCCCTCCCTCCCTCCCTCCCTCCTTCCTTCCTTCCTTCCTTCCTTCCTTCCTTCCGTCCGTCCGTCTTCAACTTTTCCTAACATTCTTGCCTTTCCCAGTAAAAGCTGCCAACCCCCAAAACAAACGGAAGTTAAGAACCAGTGTTCTATTTGGCGTGGCTTCTAATTGGCTTTGTTTATTCCAATGGTGATTTTTTATACATATATATTCCGGTCACAGGATTTTGGTTTGGGAGGGCGGGCGTTTTTGCAGAATGCTTCCTTCTCGCCCGTCGATGCACTTTAACCACCTCGCACGCTTAATCCTACGGGGTGATTATGCATTCGGCATCGAACGGAAGGGAGCGGAGCACAGAAGGGGACATGTGTTGTGGCGCTTGTGTGATATTCAGAGTTCTCGGTGGCGGGCAGAAGGGAACAGACTGCCGGAGAGCTCTCCCAGGCACTAATCACGACACTGATTTGTTATGCCGGTTCCCTTTCCCGGTGAAATCAAAGAGGACACATCTGAAAAAGTAGATAGTCTAATGAGTAAGACATTTGGTAAATAGGACCAATTAAAAAATCAAACGCAGTACACATCTGTAAAAACAGATAATATACCAGGTAAGACATTTGGTAAATAACTCTCAGTAATGATGTTGTAAAAAAAAAAAAAAACCCCAGCCCGGCTTCGCGTTCTGAAAATGCACCTTTATACCGAGGGACGGATTGGAATCACGACGTCGGACTGTTTAAAATCGAGGAGATTATTGATCCTGCGGTCTCGATCCCTTACAGATTTCAGTGGGGCTTAAAGTCATAGAATTAAAAAGTTGGGAGGGGACTGAAGATCATCTAATCCAACCCGTGCACATATGGACATATGAAGCCGCCTTCTACTGAATCAGACCCTCGGTCCGTCAAAGACAGTCTTGTCTACTCAGACTGGCAGCGGCTCTCCAGGGTCTCAAGCTGAGGTTTTTCATACCTATTTGCCTGGACCCTTTTTAGTTGGAGATGCCGGGGATTGAACCTGGGACCTTCTGCTTACCAAGCAGATGCTCTACCACTGAGCCACCATCCCTCCCCTGCTCTCCAGGGTCTCCAGCTGAGGTTATTCACACCTTCTTGCCTGGACCCTTTTAGTTGGAGATGCCGGGGATTGAACCTGGGACCTTCTGCTTCCCAAGCAGATGCTCTACCACTGAGCCACTGTCCCTCCCCTGCTCTCCAGGGTCTCAAGCGGAAGTTTTTCACGCCTACTTTCCTGGACCCTTTTTAGTTGGAGATGCCGGGGATTGAACCTGGGACCTTCTGCTTACCAAGCAGATGCTCTACCAGTGAGCCACTGTCCCTCCATGCAGGATAACCTAGAACATCCCTGACTTCTGAGGACAAGTGAACCAGAGTACTGGAGTGGTTAAGAATAGCAGACTCTAATATGGAGAGCCGGGTTTGATTCCCTGCTCCTTCATGTGGAACCTGCTGCATGACCTTGGGCAAGTCACGGGTTTCTCAGAATTCTCTCAGCCCCGCCTGCCTCAGTCACAGGGTATCTGTGAAAGGGAAGGCCTTTGTAAGTCACTCTGAGACTCCTTAAGGTAGAGAAAAGTGGAATATAAACACCAACAGTACTTCTTCTAATCATAGAATGATAGAGTTGGAAGTGGCCTCCAGGATCATCTAGTTCAACCCCTTGTACAATGCAGGATACTCACAAATACCTCCCCCTAAAGTCACAGGATCCTCATTGCTGTCAGATGGCCATCTATGTTGAAAAACCTCCAAGGAAGGAGAGCCCACCACCTCCCGAGGAAGCCTGTTCCCCTCAGGAACCGCTCTAAACTCACAGATACCTCCCCCTAAATTCACAGGATCTTCATTGCTGTCAGATGGCCCTCTAGCCTCTGCTTAAAAACCTCCAAGGAAGGAGAGCCCACCACCTCCCGAGGAGGAAGCCTGTTCCACTGAGGAACCGCTCTAAACTCACAAATACCTTGCCCTAAATTCACAGGATCCTCACTGCTGTCAGATGGCCATCTGGCCTCTGTTGGAAAGCCTCCAAGGAAGGAGAGCCCACCACCTCCCGAGAAAGCCTGTTCCACTGAGGAACCACTCTAAACTCACAGATACCTCCCCGTAAATTCACAGAATCCTCATTGCTGTCAGATGGGCATCTAGCCTCCGTTGGAAAGCCTCCAAGGATGGAGAGCCCACCACCTCCCGAGGAAGCCTGTTCCACTGAGGAACCACTCTAACAGCTAGGAAGTTCTTCCTAATGTTGACACAGAAACTCTTTTGATTTCATTTCAACCCATTGGTTCTGGTCCTGCCTTCTGGGGCCACAGAAAACAATTCCACACCATCCTCAATAGGACAGCCCTTCAAGTCCTTGAAGATGGTGATCATATCACCTCTCAGCCATCTCCTCTCCAGGCTAAACATCCCCAGCTCCTTCAGCCTTTTCTCCAGACCCCTCACCATCTTCGTCACCCTCTGGAGAGCCAGGTTAGTCTCTCCACTCCTTCCCTGCACAAAGCCTGCTGGGTGACCTTAGACCAGTCCTGGATCTCTCAAAATTCTCTCAGTCTCATCTACCTCTCAGAAGGTGTCTGTAGTGGGGAGAGGAAGGGAATTCAATTGTAAGCCGCTTTGAGACTCTTTAAGATAGAGAAAAGTCAGATATTAAAAGCGAACTCTTCTTCTAATCTGGGGCCCTGGCTTTGAATCCCCACTCCTCAACATAAGAACGTAAGAGAAGCCATCAGGCCGATAGTTTATCCAGTCCAACATTCTGTCATACAGTGGCCCAAAAAAAAGGTGCCATCAGGAGGTCCACCAGTGGAGCCAGGACACTAGAAGCTCTCCCACTGTTACCCCCCCCCCCCAAGCATCTTCTCCACATGGTCTGCTCAGTGATCTTAGGCCAGCCCCAGTTCTCTCAGAACTCTCTCAGGCCCACTTACCTCCAGGGCCGGATCTGGAGGGGGGGCAGATGGGGGTGCTTGCCTTGGGTACCACTGGAGGGGGGGGGCGTGCCAAATTGGGTATGGAGTCCATTCTATTCTACGGGCCCATAAAGTAGAATGGGCCCATAAGAGGGCGCCATTTTTTTTAATTTTGCCCCCCCCCCCGTCAACAAACATGTAGATCCTGTCCTGCCTACCTCACAAGGTGCCTCTTGTGGGGAGGAGAAGGGAAGACAATTGTAAGCTCTTTTGAGACTCCTTAGAGTAATGAAAATGGGGTATAAAAACTTCTTCTCCTTCTCCTTTTTCACTTTCTTCTCCTCCTCCTCCTCCTTCTTCTCCTTCTCTTTCTCCTTCTCCTCCTCCTTCTCCTTCTCCTTCTGCTTCTCCTCCTTCTCCTTCTTCTTCTCCTCCTTCTCCTCCTGCTTCTTCTTCTCCTTCTGCTTCTTCTCCTTCTCCTCCTCCTGCTTCTTCTCCTTCTCCTTATTCTTCTTCTCCTCCTTCTTCTCCTTCTCCTCCTCCTCCTTCTTCTCCTTCTGCTTCTCCTCCTTCTCCTTCTCCTTCTTCTCCTTCTGCTTCTTCTCCTTCTTCTCCTTCTCCTCCTCCTGCTTCTTCTCCTTCTCCTTATTCTTCTCCTCCTCCTCCTTCTTCTCCTTCTGCTTCTTCTCCTCCTTCTCGTTCTTCTCCTCCTCCTCCTTCTTCTCCTCCTTCTCCTCCTCCTCCTTCTCCTTCTGCTTCTTCTCCTTCTCCTCCTTCTCCTTATTCTTCTTCTCCACCTCCTCCTCCTTCTCCAAGGAGGGGGGGGCCACAACATCCTTGCGCAACAGGTTCTACTTCTGAACTGCCCTTATTGCTAATTTCCTCTATATACCACTGATATCTCCCCAGCCACAATTTCAACGCATTATCACAAGTCTCATTCTCCACTACCAACCGAAACTGCTCCCTACCCTCTTCTAAATGACAGCCTTGCAAATACTTAAAAAGAGTAAGCATGTCCCCCCTCAACCTCTTCTTCTCCAGGCTGAACATTTCCAGTTCCTGCAACCTTTCTTTACAAGGCTTAGTCTCCAAGTTAGGAGACAGGATTGACGACGGGGGCCTAAGATGATAATGAAGTAGCGTTGAAATATATGGTGCTTAACAGCATAAGGAAAACGGAGAAAGATCTATCCAGGACTCAGATTCAGAGGGAATTCACAGGAATGCAGCTCCTGAACCTTTCTGAGAGTTCCGCCTGCTCCTTCTGAGAGTTCCACCTCCTTGTCCATTGAATAGTAGATGCAGCTGCATAACAATCCCTGGACCTATTATTCTACAAAATGCTTCTATCTATCTATCTATCTATCTATCTATCTATCTATCTATCTATCTATCTATCTATCTATCTATCTATCTATCTATCTATCTATCTATCTATCATCTATCATCTATCTATCTATCTATCTATCTATCTATCTATCTATCTATCTATCTATCTATCTATCTATCTATCTATCTATCATCTATCTACAACAACAACAACAACAACAACAAATTTTATTTATATCCCGCCCTCCCCGCCGGAGCAGGCTCAGGGCGGCTAACAACACAGTTCAGGGTTAAATTATACAAATGAATAAAATTACATTAAACATTATAAGCATTTAATTAAAATCTGGTTAAGTTTTAAAATTAAGTTGATTAAATTTTAAAAGTGCTAATGCTATGTTTACTTTTTCTGATGGCGGTTTCCTTCGCAATTTCCATTTTCATCAGCGAAAGCCAGTCTGAAGAGGAAGGTCTTGCAGGCCCTGCGGAACTGTTCTAGGTCCCGCAGATCGATCGATCGATCTATCTATCTATCTATCTATCTATCTATCTATCTATCTATCTATCTATCTATCTATCTATCTATCGTCTATCATCTATCTATCTATCTATCTATCTATCTATCTATCTATCTATCTATCTATCTATCTATCTATCTATCGTCTATCATCTATCTATCTATCTATCTATCTATCTATCTATCTATCTATCTATCTATCTATCATCTATCTATCATCTATCTATCTATCTATCTTTCTATCTATCTATCTATCTATCTATCTATCTATCTATCTATCTATCTATCTATCTATCTATCTATCGTCTATCTATCATCTATCTATCTATCTATCTATCTATCTATCTATCTATCTATCTATCTATCTATCTATCTATCTATCATTCAAGCTTTAGGAGACCATGTTACCACCAAAGAAGTCCAAGGTCACTGCACAGAGGCAGGCAGCGCAAACCACCTCTGATTGTCTCTGATGTAGTCAGTCCTCCCTCCTTCCTCCCTGAGGCGCCTCAGCCAATGGAGAAAATAGAGGTTTTGCTCTGTAGCTCCTGTGCGATTGAGCAAGCCTGGCAAAGCAATTTGATGCAGAAGCAAGACAGAGGGAGAAGGAAGCAGATGATAGCCAGTGGCTCGGGGGCCTGATAGGAGCCCTCGGGGGGGGGAGGGCTGATTTGGCCCCCGGGCCGTATGTTTGACACCTCTGGTCTAGGGCACCATCCTTCATGTGATGCGTTGCTGCTGGCCTGCTTCCATCCCACGCTTCCCCTAAGGTGGCTGAATAGCACCTGCCCTCCCAACTTTGCTATTTCAAGGAGGTCTCCCATACAGACACTTGCCATAGTTGGCCCTGCTCAACTTCCGAGATCTGACAAGATCAGGCACGCCTGGGCTATCCAGATCAGGCAGAGCCAGATTAACAATAAGGCCAAGTAGGCACTGGTCTACGGGCCCCCATGCTTTTAGGGGCTCCAGGCCAGCTTCCCCCCAGTCCGGTTTCCCCCCTGCTTGCAGCCCTCCCAGCCTGCACACTCAGCCAGCGACTGAGCCGCTCTTTGCCCAGCTTGCCTGGTGCGGCTGCTGCTAGCGTTGTCGCCGAGTTTGCCTCTCTCTGCCTCTCCCCCGCAGCTTTGTCAAAGGGGCTTTGGAGAAGGGGCCTTCAGGCTGCAGCGGGGGCCGTGGACAGTGGGGCGGGCGCTCAGACTCTGAGATAATTTTCAAGGAACGCCCCCCCCCTTCCAAGATTTTGACAGCCTAGGGGCCTCCCCGGGGTTTAATCTGGCAGTGAGGTCAGGGAACAGCTTCAAGTTTCGTGCTTTTCCTTCCCCCCACAATTCATCTGTTTTTGAAAACTGGTTATCAGTGCTGCAGAGGGAGTTGGCCTTGCCCAGGGTGCCAGAGAGTCTAGGACCAGCCCTGGTGGTCTCCCATCCAAGTATGAATGAGGACTGACCCTGCTGAGCTTCTGAGATCTGATGAGACTGGGCTGGCCTGGGGCCTCCGGGTCGGGGCATCAGTCATGGGGACAGAGTCAAAATACCCTTAGATGATGATGATGATGATATTAGATTTATATCCCACCCTCCACTCTGAATCTCAGAGTCTCAGAGTGGCCGACAATCTCCTTTCCCTTCCTCCCCCACAACAGACACCCTGGAAGGTGGGTGGAGCTGAGAGGGCTCTCCCAGCAGCTGCCCTTCCAAGGACAGAGTCTCAGAGCGGCCTGCAATCTCCTTTCCCTTCCTCCCCCACAACAGACACCCTGTGAGGTGGTGGGGCTGAGAGGGCTCTCCCAGCAGCTGCCCTTCCAAGGACAGAGTCTCAGAGCGGCCTACAATCTCCTTTCCCTTCCTCCCCCACAACAGTCACCCTGTGAGGTGGGTGGGGCTGAGAGGGCTCTCCCAGCATCTGCCCTTCCAAGGACAGAGTCTCAGAGCGGCCTACAATCTCCTTTCCCTTCCTCCCCCACAACAGACACCCTGTGAGGTGGGTGGGGCTGAGAGGGCTCTCCCAGCAGCTGCCCTTCCAAGGACAGAGTCTCAGAGCGGCCTACAATCTCCTTTCCCTTCCTCCCCCACAACAGACACCCTGTGAGTGGGTGGGGCTGAGAGGGCTCTCCCAGCAGCTGCCCTTCCAAGGACAGAGTCTCAGAACGGCCTACAATCTCCTTTCCCTTCCTCCCCCACAACAGACACCCTGTGAGGTGGGTGGGCCTGGAGACGGCTCTCCCAGCAGCTGCCCTTCCAAGGACAGAGTCTCAGAGCGGCCTGCAATCTCCTTTCCCTTCCTCCCCCACAACAGACACCCTGTGAGGTGGGTGGGGCTGAGAGGGCTCTCCCAGCAGCTGCCCTTCCAAGGACAGAGTCTCAGAGCGGCCTACAATCTCCTTTCCCTTCCTCCCCCACAACAGACACCCTGTGAGGTGGGCGGTGTTGGAGAGGGCTTTCCAAGCAGCTGCCCTTTCAAGGACAACTCCTGCAGGAGCTATGGTTGACCCAGGGCCATTCCAGCAGTTGCAAGTGGAGGAGTGAGGAAACAAACCCGGTTCTCCCACATAAGAGTCCGCGCACTTCACCACTACACCAAACTGGCTCACCTACGCCAAACTGGCTCAGAGGACTAGAAGGGGCACCGAGCACTACTACCTGAACTGTTACAACTTAATTGATTAATTAGAACTTAAGTAGTCCCTGCTGATGCTGGACGGAGTTTGTGTATGCTATTAAAATAGGATTAACTGGATCAAATGCCTAATTCCATTGCAAGTTGCGGAATGAATATCCTCCTTTTATTCAGTTTGCAGAATTTGGTTTTTCTGAGTTTCGGATCCGGATACAAGCAATGATGAGAGGACGCAAGTCTGACCAAACTGATCTCCAAGGCCACAGGTCAAGGGTCAGGACCCCCAGAAAACAGCTGGGAAGTCCAGTTGGGCAGAGAACAGCTTTCCAGTTTTGGTTCCTTGCAGGGGATGGAATTCTAGCAGGAGTTCCTTTGCATATTAGGCCACGCCCTCTGATGTAGCCAATGCTCCATGAGCTCACAAGGCTCTTTTTAGTAAGCTCTCGGAGGATTGGCTACATCAGGAGGGCGTGGCCTAATATGCAAAGACGCTCCTGCTAGAATTCCATTCCTGGCTCCTTGTAGAATTCAAGGCACACACTGCGAAAATCCTGCTTTGTGTTTCAGGATCATGCTGTGCATTGAGAGAAATCAGAACAACACTTTAATTTACGTTATGGTTCTTCTTTTTGCCAAGCTAGGAGGATGGGGGAAAAAAATGCTGGACAGGGAAATAAGAAATCGTGAAAGTTGGCATGACAATAAAAGGGGTGTCATTGGTGGAAACGATGGACGATTGAGTCAAAATTTAGCATCGCCCTCTTTTTAAAGAGCCCAACATGGTGTATTGGTTAAGAGCGGCAGACTCTAATCTGGAGAGTGGGGATTAATTCCCTCCTCCTCCTCCACAGGAAGCCTGCTGTGTGACCTTGGAACAGTCACAGTTCTCTCAGAACTCTCTCAGCTCCACCTGCCTCAAAAGGTGCCTGTTGTGTGGAGAGGAGGGCAAAGGTGATTGTGAGCTGCTTAGGGTAGAGAAAGGAAAGGTCCCCTGCGCAAGCACCAGTCATTCCCGACTCTGGGGTGACGTTGCTTTCACAACGTTTTCACGGCGGACTTTTGACGGGGTGGCTTGCAATTGCCTTCCCCAGTGATCGACACTCCCCCACCCCAGCAAGCTGGGGATTCATTTGACCGACCTCGGAAGGATGGAAGGCTGAGTCAACCTCGAGTCGGCTACCTGAACCCAGCTTCTGTCGGGATTGAACTCAGGTCATGAGAAGAGCTTAGGACTGCAGTACTGCAGCTTTAACACTCTGCGCCACAGGGTAGAGAAAAGTGGGGTATAAAAACCTGCTCTTCTTCTTCAGCCTCTCTGCCCTGTTTTAGGCCCTCCAAAGGAACTGGTTGGCCGCTGTGTGAGGCAGCCTGCTGGACTAGATGGACCCTCACTGGTCTGATCCAGCAGGGCTCTGCTTCTGTTCTTATGAAAGTCTCAGCCTCTCTCCCCTGTCGTTGGTCCTCCAGAGGGACTGGCTGGCCACTGTGTGAGACAGGATGCTGGACTAGATGGACCGCTGGTCTGATCCAGCAGGACTCTTCTGATGTTCTTATGAAGGCCTCAGCCTCTGTGCCCTGTTGTTGGCCCTCCAGAGCAACTGGTTGTCTACTGGGTAAGACAAGATGCTGAACTGGATGGATTGCTGGTCTGATGAAGGACTGGTCTTATGTTCTAAGTCAGAAAGACGTGTGTGTGCCTAAACATAATTACTCTTCACGTCAATGGGATTTAAAAGGGCTGAACTTTGGATGAAGATTTATTTATTTACTTCATATATGCTGCTCTTCCCCTCAGCTAGATGGGGAGAAAGGCAAAATGGCTTACATTGTCACATTCTCCTCTATTTTATCCTTGCAACAACCCTGTGATGTAGCTTAGTAGGGCTTTTTTTGGTAGCAGGAACTCCTTTGCATATTAGGCCACACACCCCCTGATGTAGCCAATCCTGGAGCTTACAGGGCTCTTCGTACAGGGCCTACTGGAAGCTCCAGGAGGATTGGCTGCATCAGGGGGGTGCGGCCTAATATGCAAAGGAGGTCCTGCTAGAATTCCTTACAGGGCTCTCAGTACAGGGCCTACTGGAAGCTCCAGGAGGATTGGCTGCATCAGGGGTGTGTGGCCTAATATGCAAAGGAGGTCCTGCTACAATTCCTTACAAGGCTCTAAGTACAGGGCCTACTGGAAGCTCCAGGAGGATTGGCTGCATCAGGGGTGTGTGGCCTCATATGCAAAGGAGGTCCTGCTAGAATTCCTTACAAGGCTCTTCGTACAGGGCCTACTGGAAGCTCCAGGAGGATTGGCTGCATCAGGGGTGTGTGGCCTAATATGCAAAGGAGGTCCTGCTAGAATTCCTTACAGGGCTCTTCGTACAGGGCCTACTGGAAGCTCCAGGAGGATTGGCTACATCAGGGGGGTGGGGCCTAATAGGCAAAGGAGGTCCTGCTAGAATTCCTTACAGGGCTCTCAGTACAGGGCCTACTGGAAGCTCCAGGAGGATTGGCTGCATCAGGGGTATGTGGCCTAATATGCAAAGGAGGTCCTGCTACAAAAAATGCCCTGTAGCTTAGGTTGAAAGTGAATGGTCCAAGGTCAGCCAGTTTAAGGTATGCATTCTGAGCAATGAGCTTATATATCCCTCCCCCCACCTTTCAAACCCAGGCTCACACATAATAGCAAAAATGGTAAAATGTTTGCATTTTTGCAAGCCAGAGGAAGACAGTGGGGTTTTGTTCTAGAATTCCCCTCTGTTTGGCAGGCCTCAGATTCAGCAGGAGCTCACAGGAGCATAGCTCCCGAACCTTTCTGAGGGCTCCCCCTCTTCTTTCCCACCTACCTTGTCCATTGAATAGTCGGTGCAGCTGCGGGCAGCCAGCCAGCCAGTCAGCAGGGGCTTTGCCACGCCCCCAGCAGCCCTCATTAAACCCAGGAGAAGCCCGCGCCACCCTTTCTCCACTTATGTGATTTTGGGTGGCGGGTGGCTTCCTGGCCTTTTGAAGAAGAAGATATTGGATTTATATCCCGCCCTGCACTCCGAAGAATCTCAGAGCGACTCACAATCTCCTTTACCTTCCTCCCCCCCCACAACAGACACCCTGTGAGGTGGGTAGGGCTGAGAGGGCTCTCCCAGCAGCTGCCCTTTCAAGGACAGAGTCTCAGAGTGGCTCACAATCTCCTTTCCCTCCCCCCCCCACAACAGACACCCTGTGAGGTGGGTGGGGCTGGAGAGGGCTCTCCCAGCAGCTGCCCTTTCAAGGACAACCTCTGCCAGAGCTATGGCTGACCCAAGGCCATGCTAGCAGGTGCAAGTGGTGGAGTGGGGAATCAAACCCGGTTCTCCCAGATAAGAGTCTGCACACTTCACCACTACACCAAACTGGGGGGGGGGGCAGCCCAGGAGAGCCCCAGGCGAGCGAGGCCTGCTTGGGTTGGCTGGATCTCTAACCAGCCCAAGCAGGTCTCACTTGCCCGGGGCTCTCCTTTCTTGCATCGGTTTGTTTTTGGCGGGGGGGGGCATATGCTAATGAGTTATGCTAATGAGCTCTGCCGCCTATTTTTCTCCAAAACCAGTTATGATCTCTGGACATCTGCATTTGTGACCTCATATCTATTGCCGCTCCGCGCGGACACCTTCCCTCTCTGCTCCTCGTTCACCTTTCAACGAACGGGTTCTGCAGACCGCATCCTCTGGCCGATGCCTTTGCGCGCGTGCCGACCGTTGCGCCAAACGTCTGCTGCCACGCTTCAAAGGGAATTACGCAGTCCCTTTTGATCAAGCAGACTGCTGTTGCTGCAGCATGTGTGTGCTAACGAGCGCCGTCCACCCTAGCAGAGCCGCGCAACACTCTCCCCCCCCTCCTCACATGCATGCCGCACACTTTTTTTTTTTACAAGTTAATTACTGTTGACGTTTAATGGATGATCAAAACAAAGTGGTACGCTAATTTGCTTATGCATAGGGAGTTAATTACTACCTTGGAAAGCCCATGGCTGCCGTTCAGAATATTTGTAGGTATAAATATGAAATATGCAGATCGGGTTGTGGGCTGGTTGAACATACGAAGCTGCCTTCTACTGAATCAGACCCTCGGTCCGTCAAGGTCAGTATTGTCTACTCAGACTGGCAGCGGCTCTCCAGGGTCTCAAGCTGAGGTTTTTCACGCCTACTTGCCTGGACCCTTTTTAGTTGGAGATGCCGGGGATTGAACCTGGGACCTTCTGCTTCCCAAGCAGATGCTCTACCACTGAGCCACCGTCCCTCACCTGACTGGCAGTGGCTCTCCAGGGTGTCAAGCTGAGGTTTTTCACACCTACTTGCCTGGACCCTTTTTAGTTGGAGATGCCGGGGATTGAACCTGGGACCTTCTGCTTACCAAGCAGATGCTCTGCCACTGAGCTACAGCCCCACTAAATGATTCTCCAGGGTCTCAGGCTGAGGTCTTTCCCATCACCTCCTTCCTGGTTCTTTTCAACTGGAGATGCTGGGGAATGAACCTGGGACCTTCTGCTTACCAAGCAGATGCTCTGCCACTGAGCTACAGCCCCACTGAATGATTCTCCAGGGTTTCAGGCTGAGGTCTTTCCCACCACCTTCTACCTGGTTCTTTCAAGTGGAGATGGCGGGGACTGAACCTGGGACCTTCTGCCTTTAAATCAGAGGTTCTTTTACTGAGCCATGGTCCCTCCTCTGCTTCTCATGGCACTCCTCATTTCAGGGAACTGCTGAAGTGATGTGGCAAAGGAAGACCAGGGGTGACTCGAGGGTGACATGATAGAGGCTTACAAGATTATGCATGGGATAGAGAAGGCAGAGAAAGAAGTCCTTCTCTCCCTTTCTCACAACACAAGAACTCGTGGGCACTCAATGAAATTGCTGAGCAGACGGTTTAGAACGGATAAAAGGAAGTCTTTCTTCACCCAAAGGGTGATTAACATGTGGAATTCACTGCCGCAGGAAGTGGTGGCAGCTACAAGCATAGCCAGCTTCAAGAGGGATTGGATAAGCATATGGAGCAGAGGTCCATCAGTGGCTATTAGTCACAGTGCATTGTTGGAACTCTCTGTCTGGGCAAGTGATGCTCTGTATTCTTGGTGCTTGGGGAGGGGGAGGCAAAAGTGGGAGGGCTTCTAGTGTCCTGGCCCCACTGCAGGACCTCCTGATGGCACCTGGGTTTTTTGGCCACTGTGTGACCAGAGTATTGGACAGGATGGGCCACTGGCCTGATCCAACATGACATCTCATATGTTCTCATGTCTGGGGCAGTGATGCTCTGTATTCTTGGTGCTTGGGGAGGGGCAACAGTGGGAGGGCTTCTAGTTGATCCAACATGGCTTGTCTTATGTTCTTATGTCTGGGCCAGTGATGCTCTGTATTCTTGGTGCTTGGGGAGGGGCAAAAGTGGGAGGGCTTCTAGTGTCCTGGCTCCACTGCTGGACCTCCTGATGGCACCTGGGTTTTTTGGCCACTGTGTGACAGAGTATTGGACAGGATGGGCCACTGGCCTGATCCAACATGACATCTCATATGTTCTCATGTCTGGGGCAGTGATGCTCTGTATTCTTGGTGCTTGGGGAGGGGCAACAGTGGGAGGGCTTCTGTGTGACACAGAGTATTGGACAGGATGGGCCATTGGCCTGATCCAACATGGTTTCTCTTATGTTCTTAAGACCATGATGGCAGAGTCCAGAGTCTGCTTGCCAGAAGCTCCAAGTTCAGTCTCTGGTGTCTTCAGAGCCACCAAAGAACTTGGAGCCCTCAGGGACCGGCTTCCAGTTAGAGCTAGGCTTGCAGAATCAGGGTTGGGATATTCCTGGAGATTTTTTGGGAGGACCCTGGGGAGGGTGGGGTTTGAGGAGGGGAGGGATGGCAGTGTCTACTGCCATTTTCTCCCAGGGAACTGATAGCTGTTCCCTAAAGATCAGTTGTCATTCTGGAAGAACTCTGAGCCCCACCTGGAGGTTGATAGTCTTAGGGTGCTCTCACACAAGAGATTTGGCCTGGCCTAGCCACGCCTCCCCTTCAAATTAAATGCACACAAGCACTTCTGCCCTCCGAGCCACACCTGTTCTCACCCTATCTCCAGATGCCTCCTATCTAGATTAAAAAACCACCTGGATTTTCCCAGTAGTTTCCCCCTGAATTGTATTTAGGTCACATATTTGCTGGTCATCTGGACACCTGGGTGCAACTCATAAGCGGAACATAAGAACATAAGAGAAGCCATGTTGGATCAGGCCAATGGCCCATCCAGTCCAACACTCTGTGTCACATAAGAACATAAGAGAAGCCATGTTGGATCAGGCCAATGGCCCATCCAGTCCAACACTCTGTGTCACGTAAGAACATAAGCGAAGCCATGTTGGATCAGGCCAGTGGCCCATCCAGTCCAACACTCTGTGTCACATAAGAACATAAGAGAAGCCATGTTGGATCAGGCCAATGGCCCATCCAGTCCAGCACTCTGTGTCACTTAAGAACATAAAAGAAGCCATGCCGGGTCAGGCCAATGGGCCATCCAGTCCAACACTCAGTGTCATATAAGAGAAGCCATGTTGGATGAGGCCAATGGCCCATCCAGTACAACATTTTGTGTCACACATAAGAACATAAGAGAAGCCATGTTGGTTCAGGCCAATGGCCCACCCAGTTCAACACTCTGTGTCACATAAGAGAAGCCATGTTGGGTCAGGCCAATGGCCCCCCCAGTCCAACACTCTGTGTCATATAAGAACAAAAGAGAAGCCATGTTGGGTCAGGCCAATGGCCCACCCAGTCCAACACTCTGTGTTACACAGTGGTCAATACACACGCATGCACAAACACACTGTGGCTAATAGCCACTGATGGACCTCTGTTCCATATTTTTATCCAATCCCCTCTTGAAGCTGGCTATGCTTGTAGCCGCCACCAACTCCTGTGGCAGTGAATTCCACGTGTTAATCACCCTTTGGGTGAAGAAGGACTTCCTTTTATCTGTTCTAACCCGACTGCTCAGCCATTTCATTGAATGCCCATGAGTTCTTGTATTGTGAGAAAGGGAGAAAAGGTCTTCTTTCTCCATCCCATGCATTATCTTGTAAACCTCTATCATGTCGCCCCACAGTTGACGTTTCTCCAAGCTAAAGAGCCCCAATCGTTTTAACCTTTCTTCATAGGGAAAGTGTTCCAACCCTTGAATCATTCTAGTTGCCCTTTTCTGGACTTTTTCCAGTGCTATAATATCCTTTTTGAGGTGCGGTGACGAGAATTGCACACAGTACTCCAAATGAGAGCGCCCCATCGATTTATACAGGGGCTGTGTGGAAGAGGGGCAGTGGAAGAGCAGTGTGATCATGTCAAGTCACTTCTGGTGCATTTGGGGGAGTTTTCCCCTAACCTCGCTTTGAGGAGCACTTGTGTGCTTCTCTGCTTAAGCACAAACACTGGGGAACTTCTTTTTTAAACAACCTTTTCGGCGGTGGGTCCTTGGTTGAGGCACGCTAGTAGTGTGAATGGCTAACCTCAAGACCACTATCGTGGTCCTGCTGCTTCAATGACGTCTGTCTGGTAGCTCAGAAATGGACCAAACTCAAGCAGCTTTTTTGGAGCTGAGATAATATCATACCCAGGGGTGGAATGCATATTAGGCCACACACCCTGATGTAGCCAATCCCCCAAGAGCTTACAAAAAACAGCCTTGTAAGCTCTTGGAGGATTGGCTACATCAGGGGTGTGTGGCCCAATATGCAAAGGAGCTCCTGCTAGAATCCCACCTTACAAGGCTCTTTTTTGTAAGCTCCTGGAGGACTGGCTACATCAGGGGTGTGTGGCCTAATATGCAGAGGAGCTCCTGCTGGAATTCCACCCCTGCTTATGGGAACCCCAGTAAGAGGCCTCCAAGGCCGGAGACAATCAGAGGTGGTTTGCCGCTGCCTTGGAGAATTCCTCCTTACAAGGCTCTTTCTTGTAAGCTCCTAGAGAATTGGCTACATCAGGGGTGTGTGGCCCAATATGTAAAGGAGCTCCTGCTAGAATTCCACCTTACAAGGCTCTTTTTTGTCAGCTCTTGGAGGATTGGCTACATCAGGGGTGTGTGGCCTAATATGCAAAGGAGCCCCTGCTAGAATTCCACCCCTGATCATACCCTTAGGCAGAGCAGACCACTGGCTGGAGAAATCTCACTCGGCTATAAGATACTCTTCAAATTATGATGGGAGAAGTTCCTCCCAGGGGACTGATGTGGGAAACAGGGGTCTGTTCATGTGTGTCACCCGATCAACGGCGTTTGCCCTGGCTAAGTGTTTTACTCTCCCGTCTGCAGTTATTGATGGTAGGCATAATGAAATCTCCAACTCAGCAGGAACTGATTGGGCAAATATTGGATACAGCTGAGACAGACTCTTCATCCTTTCTGTTTGGTGGCAAGACTAAGGAGGAAGCTAAAAAACATTGGGAGCCATTATATACTTGGCTTGGTACTTCTGCTTGATTCCCCAAATGTTGACATCCGATGTTAACGGCTACTTTTTGTTATCGTATATATTGTTATAATGACCCAAACTAGATATGTATAAGTTAGAGCTTACAGTAGCCATATAGTACTTTTTATTCCCCCCCCCCAATGTATTTTGAACTTATTGAATCCTTTCTTCATTCTATTTATGTTTATTGGTATATTGATATGTATGTATTTATTTTGTACATTTATAGCCCGCCCTTTCCCATGAAACGGAAAAAGAAGATCCCACCATATTGAAGTTGTATATCACCATATCATGTTTTAAATTGTATTTTCTTGGGTTTAAATTGTTTTATAGAACTGATTGTTAGCCGCCCTGAGTCCGCTCACGGAGAGGGCGGGATAGAAATGTAAAGTAACAAACAAACAAATAAATCTGTTTGGACCCTTTGAGGTGTCTAAGCTTGCAGCAGTCTTCCCGAGTCTATCTCTAGTAATGTGCAGCTCTCTTGAATCCAGCCAGTCTTTGGAGAGGATGTCCCTCTTTTCTATGGTATTTCCGCTGCCACCAGCTGGTGGGTTAGACTATTGCCTGCTAAGAAATCCACCACTCTTAGTGCCTTGTTCATGGTGCAATTTAAAAGCTCTGCCTAACAACCACAATCACATCTCTCACTACCCAACTTCTGGTTACCGTGGGGACAGCTTGCTGCGCTTACACATTCCTGTGGCAATAGTAATGGTGCGTTTGAACAGCAAAGTCGATGTGGAACAATGGACATCTATCTGCGTGTAGAATAAAAAAAATATTTATTGAAAAGGAAAAGCCCACACACAAATTCTGCACAGAAATAAAGTAGGGCAGGGGTGGCCAATGGTAGCTCTCCAGATGTTTTTTTGCCTACAACTCACATCAGCTCCAGCCATTGGCCATGCTGGCTGGGGCTGATGGGACTTGTAGGCAAAAAAACACCTGAAGATCTACCGTTGGCCACCCCTGAAGTAGGTAAAACTTGCAGTCCTCTGTCCCTCAGTCCTATACATGCCCTAGCTGGTCTTACTCTA
Organism: Heteronotia binoei; assembly: GCF_032191835.1. Lineage (NCBI taxonomy): Eukaryota > Metazoa > Chordata > Lepidosauria > Squamata > Gekkonidae > Heteronotia > Heteronotia binoei. The sequence goes on along the minus strand of NC_083243.1, from coordinate 12,478,828 downwards.
ATCTTTGAGCTTCGATGTTACAGCATTCTAAAAGTTTCTCATTACCTTGTAGTTCTGGGTTGCCAGCCCAGGTATTATACTCCTGCCAGGGTGTGAGATGGGCCTTTGTTCTCTGCTGGATAGAAGCATTTACACATCCAAGTTACTGGTGTCTGGAAGAGCTATTAATGGGATGGAGAGTGATTCCCTCCTTTAGTTTTGTTGTTGGGTTCTTTCGTAAGGCTGCCTCAAGAACCAGTTTTGGTTAAGGGACAAGGCAGAAATAGTGAAAAAACAAAGAAACAAGGGGATGGGGAACATCATGGTGTTAGCCACATGGTGGGCAAAGTGCACATAAAAAAGGTAGTCCCCTGTTCAAGCACCAGTCATTTTCGACTCTGGGGTGATGTTGCTTTCACAACGTTTTCATGGCAGCCTCTTTACGGGGTGGTTTGCCATTGCCTTCCCCAGTCATCTACACTTCCCCCGCAGCAAGCTGGGTACTCATTTGACCGACCTTGGAAGGATGGAAGGCTGAGTCGACTTGGAGCCGGCTACCTGAACCAGCTTCCACTGGGATTGAACTCAGGTCGTGAGCAGACGGCTCCGACTGCAGTACTGCAGCTTTACCACTCTGCACATATCCTAATATTTAATTGTGCTTTCTGTGACCTTACAGTACCCTCACAAGGTAGAATAGTAGCATTCTCCTGATAATGTAAATGGGCAGGTGGTGAGACTAAGGCACAATGGCTTGCTTATCCATGGCTAGTGAATTTGTGGCTAAATCAGATTTGAAAAGGGTGCTTTGTGTAAAGGGGACCTGAGGTTCAGTCCTTAGTTCCTCCAGTTATTTAATAACTATTTATTTCTTTACTCCACTTTATACTATTTATTTCTTTACTCCACTTCTCAGTGAGGACCCAAAGCAACTCACGTAGTTCTCCTGCCTTGCATTTTGCCCTCAGAGCAACCCTGGGAGGTAAGGTAAGCTGAGAAAGTGTGACTGGTCCAGGGTCATTCAATGAGCTTTCATGGCCAATTCTAGTTCAACATTGGGGAGGGGCCGTGGCTCAGTGGTAAAGTAATGTTTGGCATGCAGAAGAAGAAGATATTGGATTTATATCCCACCCTGTACTCTAAACCTCAGAGTCTTAGGCTGCGGTCACACACACCATTAAATCCATCCCTAATCGGTTGCTATTATACCCCGCAGTTTTTTTACAACGAATTTCCTGATCAGACATCCCTCCATCCTTCAGTTCTAAGCAGCGTTGGTCCCATCGCTGGTTGATCAGAAGTCTCAACCGGACCTCATTTTTTGAGATGGCATTCCACACTCGCGCAAGCGCAGTACGTGGGATATTGTGCTTGGCTTTTTTTTTTTAAAGGTGCCAGAAAAGGTGGGCGATCTGCCCCCCCCCCCATTTAAACACCCAGAAAGGAAGGGAAAGCCCAGGAGTTCTCTTTGCTGTCTCTCCGCCTGGCGGGGAGACAGCAAAGGTGGGTGATCTTCCTCCCCCCCCCATTTAAACACCCCGCCGTGGTGTTTAAATGGGGGGGAGCACGGCAACTCTCTTTGCTGTCTCTCCGCCTGGCGGGGAGACGGCAAAGGTGGGTCATCTTCCTCCCCTGGCAGGGAGACAGCAAAGGTGGGTGATCTGCCTCCCCCCCCCCATTTAGGAAAGGTCCCCTGTGCAAGCACCAGTTGTTTTCGACTCTGGGGTGATGCTGCTTTCACAAAGTTTTCATGGCAGACCTTTTATGGGGTGGTTTGCCATTGCCTTCCCAAGTCATCTATACCCCCCCCCCCCCAGCAAGCTGGGTGCATATTTTACCGACCTCGGTAAGTTGGAAGGCTGAGTCAACAATTGCTGGCACAATGATATCATTTGGAGTGGGCTCTCGCAGGGAAGCGGATGTGCGCTTGCGACAAGTCGGCTACAATGGAGCGTTCAAACATAGAAAGTATGCGTGGGAGTCGTCGGAAGCATTCTTATTCCAGATTTAATGTACTATCAAAAAAGTCTGCGTGTCTGTCGTGGCAGTTCGGGACATGAACGAGCTAACGACCATTGCCAGATGCTGATGTTTGGACAACCACATAAAATCCGACATGCATCTGGCTTTCATCCATGCCCATCTCGTCAGTTTATGTGCATCTGACCTCAGCCTTAGAATAATAATAATAATAATAATAATAATAATAATAATAATAATAATAATAATAATAATAACAACTTTTATTTCTATCCCGCCCTCCCCGCCTAGGCGGCTCAGGGCGGCTAACAACAACTTACACGTTAACATAAATAATAAAACTTTGAATTTAACAATTAAAATTAAGCATATAAAAACCAGTCAGTTAAGTTAAAATACATAATTTACGTTACACTATATATATATATAAATATATCTGGCAGCAATAAAACTGTTATGGCGCTGGTTCTGCCAGTTTAGATAATCTTATAGATGGAGGTTCTTTGTACCAGGCAACTCAGCAGTCAGTGTTATTATAGGCTTGTCTAAAAAGGGCGGTCTTGCAGGCCCTGCGGAACTGGGAACTGGGAACTAGAGTGGTCACAATCTCCTTTACCTCCCCCCACCCACAACAGACATCCTGTGAGGTAGGTGAGACTGAGAGAGCTCTTACAGCAGCTGCCTTTTCAAGGACAACAGACACCCTGTGAGGTAGGTGGAGTTGAAAGAGCTCTTATAGCAGCTTCCCTTTCAAGGACAACTCCTGTGAGAACTATGGCTGATTCAAAGTCATCCCAGCAGCTGCAAGTGGAAGAGTGGGGAATCGAATCTGGTTCTCCTAGATAAGAGTTCATGCACTTAACCACTACACCAAACTGGCTCTCAGATTCCAGAATCGATTCCAGGATCAATCCTCAGCACCTCTAGTTAAAAGAACCAAGTAGTAAATGAAGTGAAAGGCTGAGATCCTGGAGCACTGCTGCCAGTCTGAGTAGACAACAGTGACCTTAAAATCATAGAGTTGAAAGGGGCCCCCAGGGCCATCAAGTCCAACCCTCTGCACAATGGAGGAGATTCACAAATACCTCCCCCTAAGTTCACAGGATCATCATTGCTGTCAGAGGGCCATCTAGCCTCTGTTTCAAAACTTCCAAGGAAGGAGAGCCCACCACCTCCCGAGGAAGCCTGTTCCACTGAGGAACCGCTCTAATGGTCAGGAAGTTCTTTCTAATGTTGAGCCAGAAGCTCTTTTGATTTAATTTCAACCCATGGGTTCTGGTCTGACCTTCTGGGGCCACAGAAAACAATTCCACACCATCCTCTATATAACAGCCCTTCAAGTCCTTGAAGATGGTGATCCTATCATCCCTCAGCTGCCTCCTCTCCAGGCTAAACATCCCCAGCTCCTTCAATCTTTCCTCATAGAACTTGGTCTCCAGACCCCTCACCATCTTTGTCACCCTCTGACCCATTCCAGCTTGTCTATATCCTTCTTAAAATGTAGTTCATGACACAGTAGGGTTGAAGTCTTGTCTCCTTTGCCCCAGTCTGATCACTACACTTAGGGATTGGATCCAAGCTAAATTTTCCATCAGTGGAACTAAACTTTCTTGCAGCCTACTGATCTCCACGAAACAGGTCTTAGGAGACAAGGCCCTGAGGTGGTTCTGCTGCAGGAAAAGAGAAATTTCCATGGAAATTGCCTATTTAGTCTGGATCCAACTCTGGGCAGTAGGCCTGGGAAAGACCTCTGGAGAGTCGAGTTGCCAATTACAATTCCTGGAGATTGGGGGCTGGAGCCTGCAAAGGACAGAGTTTAAGGAGGAAGACTTTAGTAGGGTATAATGCCAAAGAAGTCACCCTCCAAAGCAGGTATTTTGTCCAGGGGAACTGCTCTAATCGATGGTGCGGCCTCATTTGGAGTACTGTGTGCAAGTCTGGTGACAGCACCTCAAAAAAGATATTATAGCATTGGAAAAAGTCCAGAAAAGGGCAACTAGAATGATTAAAAGGTTGGAACACTTTCCCTAAGAAGAAAGGTTAAAATGCTTGGGGCTCTTTAGCTTGGAGAAACGTCAGCTGAGGGGTGACATGATAGAGGTTGACGAGATTATGCATGGGATGGAGACGGTAGAGAAAGAAGTCCTTTTCTCCCTTCCTCACAATACAAGAACTCGTGGGCATTCAATGAAATGGCTGAGCAGTCGGGTTAGAACGGATAAAAGGAAGTACTTCACCCAAAGGGTAATTAACATGTGGAATTCACTGCCACAGGAGGTGGTGGCAGCTACAAGCACAGACAGCTTCAGAAGGGGAATGGATAAAAATATGAAGCTGAGGTCCATCAGTGGCTATTACCACAGCTTATTGTTGGGACTCTCTGTTTGGGGCAGTGATACTCTGTATTCTTGTGTTTGGGGGGTGGGGCAAAGTGGAAGGGCTTCTAGCCCCACTGGTGGACCTCTTGATGGCACTTGGGGGGGGGGGGGGGTTGGCCACTGTGTGACACAGAGGGTTGGACTGGATGGGCCATTGGCCTGATCCAACATGGCTTCTCTTATGTTCTTAAGTGTGACACAGAGTGTTGGACTGGATGGGCCATTGGCCTGATCCAACATGGCTTCTCTTACGTTCTTATGTTCTCTCTATAGCTTAGAGCTGTAATTCTGAGAGACCTTCAGGCCTCAGGTTGGAGTTCAGCAGCTGTACTGGAGGGCTGTGGCCAGTCTAAGTAGATGATAGTCCTTGCGTAACACCTGCCTTTCCTTGGTATAATACAGCTTCATGTATAGTCTCCTTAACGAGCGACGTCACAGCTCAGCTGCTTAGCTTATTGCCTTATACCAAGCCCCTCTTCAAATCCCTGTGAAGTCCTTGGGCCCTGGAAGTTGCTGAGCCCCGTACAGAATGAATCTCTCGGTTAAGTTTCTGCGTCTAATCTTGCAGCTCAAGACAGCCTCGATCGCGACCCCTAAGCGAGAGCTAAAGATAGTTCCTCTCCTAATCTCTGGGGATCGGTTCATTTTTATCTCCCCGCTTAATTGAATGAATGAGAAATTAGATAAAACTTTGCAGAGCAAATCTTTCAGCAAACGCGAGTGAAAAATATTCGGCGGCCTCGGCCCCAGCCCAGCTGCTCCTTTTGTTTTGCGGAAGTGCGGGGTTTCATTTAATGTAAGTCCTCCGCACACTCATCCCTATTAATTCTATTGTACATATTAAATGTCCTCTTAGCAGAAGGGAGCCCAAAAAATAAATAGCATGTGTTTTAAGTGTACGGCGGGAAGAAAGCACAGCGACTCCCCCCCTCCCCCACCCCTGCCCTGAAAAGCCTCTGCGATTTACGGATGTAAAACTCTTCACTCAAAAGGATTGGATTTAGGGACAAAGTGATCGCCTTGAATCGGGCAAGAGCTCTGGGAATTTCAAAGGGGATTAGAAATACTCGGAGAGAGAAAAATAGAACTAGACTTTGCAGTTTGGACCCCCTGGAGAAGAGACCTGGCATTGAAGGACACACGTCAGGGGCTTGTGTGGAAGCTCGGTCTGTTGTCTCCTGTCTCCCTGGGAGAGTTCTGCTTTTCTGAGTCCCTCGGGTGTGTTTGTATCCTCCTTCTGAGCCTTCCAATCTGTCGCTGGTCCAGAACTTCTCACTTCAGTGCTAGTATGGGATGATGTTGTAGAACAGGGCTCCCAAAGTGGTACCTGCAGGGCTTTTTTTGTAGCAGGAGCTCCTTTGCATATTAGGTCACACACCCCTGATGTAGTCACTCCTCCAAGAGCTTACAAAAAAGAGCCTTGTGAGGTGGAATTCTAGCAGGAGCTCCTTTGCATATTAGGCCACACACCCCTGATGTAGTCAGTCCTCCAAGAGCTTACAAAAAAGAGCCTCGTAAGGTAGAATTCTAGCAGGAGCTCCTTTGCATATTAGGGCACACACCTCTGATGTAGCCAATCCTCCAAGAGCTTACAAGGCTCTTCCTACAGGGCTGTCTGCAAACATTTGGAGGATTGGCTAAATCAGGGGTGTATGGCCTAATATGCAAAGGAGTTCCTGCTACAAAAACAGCCCTGGGTACCTGTGAGCTCCATAGTGCCCACTGATGCCTTTTCTGGTGCACCATCAAATGTTTTTTAAAAGTGGGAGGGGTAGCACTACCAAGCTCCCGGGCTGGGTAGGGGTTCTCCTGCTTGGGGGGTCCCCAACCTGCTGGCCCACATTGGGCCGGCGGGGGGATTCCCTCCTGAAGTCACTAGCACGATGATGTCACTTATTTTATTTATTTATTTATTCGGGATTTGTATCCCGCCCTTCCCACAAGTGACGTCGCTCACAAGTGATGTCATCATGCCAGGGATGTTGCGCGCTGTCCGTGCTAACAATTTGGGAGGGAAACTCTATGGCACCATAGAGTTTCCCTCCCAAATTCCTAGAGCATCCGGGGGGGAACCATAGAGTTTTCCCAGAAGCTCCTAGAGCGGCCGGTGCACAATGTCACTGGCACAATGATGTCACTTGTGAGTGACATCATTGTGCTGTGCACGTGAGAAAAGTCGCCCCCCGGAGGCCGCGGGGACTTGGCAACCCTAGGGAGGGGTCAAGTGGGAATTTTGCTCAGCAAGGCTTCTTATCGGCTGTGCAGATTTTTTTCAAAGGTTGCATCCACAGAAGCTGGCACAACGGCACAAGGATCTTCTCTGTGGGCCTGGAGGTAAGCTGTGGCAGCCATGTTCTGACTGGCTCTAGATCCTGCAACAACCATTTGGTGGCTGTGCCCACCACTCGGTGTGAGAAGTACAAAAGTGCCCACAGGTTTGAAAAAGTTGGGGACCCCTGGTGTAGATGGTGGATTTCCCGGTGTCCACTTTCCGCTTGTGTTTGGACATAAAATTCAGAGGGTCTTGAAGAGAACAACCATCCACAAACAACCAAACAAAAAATCCAGAAAATTTTGGGTAGCTCCTTGCATCTCAACAGCCCCGTGGCGCAGCATTGTAAAGCTGCAATACCGCAGTCGGAGGTCTCTGCTCACGACCTGAGTTCGATCCCAGCAGAAGCTGGTTCAGGTACCCGGCTCGAGGTCAACTCAGCCTTCCATCCTTCCAAGGTCGGTCAAAGGAGACCCCAGCTTGCTGGGGGGAAAGCGTAGATGACTGGGGAAGGCAACGGCAAACCACCCCGTCAAAAGTCTGCTGTGAAAATGTGAAAGCAACATCACCCCGGAGTCGAAAACGACTGGTGCTTGCACAGGGGACGACCTTGACCTTTTACCCTACATCTCAGAAGATCTGTCACAGCTGTGTGCCCCCATTTTGACAATAGACACAGAAGGCCGTGTCTCTGGGCTTCGCAAGCTCTGCTCACGGCCATACAGGAAGCCAACCGTTCCCTTTCGTTGGAACCTGAAGCCTCCCCAAGAACAGTTTCCTTTCCATCCTTCAGGTGTGGCTCAGAGATCCCCAGAGTTGTAATTGAATCCTCCTGTTGAAAATGGAAACTTTGGAGGGTGGACTCCATACCATTATATTCTGCTAAGGTCCCTCCCCTCCCCTCCCCTAACCCTGCATTTCTCAGAGCCAGTTTGGTGTAGTGGTGAAGTGCGTGGACTCTAATCTGGGAGAACTTGCTTTGATCCCCCACTCCTTCACTTGCACCTGCTGGAATGGCCTTGGGTCAGCCATAGCTATCGCAGGAGTTGTCCTTGAGAGGGCAGCTTCTGGGAAAGCTCTCTCAGCCCCACCTACCTCACAGGGTGTGAGGTAAGAAGATTGTAAACTACTCTGAGATTCGGAGAGAAGGGCAGGGTATAAATCCAATATCTTCTATTGCGAAATGGAGTTGCACCAGCAAATGGAGGGACGGTGGCTCAGTGGTAGAGCATCTGCTTGGTAAGCAGAAGGTCCCAGGTTCTATTCGTGGCATTTCCAACTAAAAAGGGTCCAGGCAAGTAGGCGTGAAAAACCTCAGCTTGAGGCCCTGGAGAACAGCTGCCAGTCTGAGTAGGCAATACTGACTTTGATGGACCAAGGGTCTGATTCAGTAGAAAGCAGCTTCGTATATTCAAACGCCAGGAGGTATGGGGAGGCTGTGCATGGGGAGAGTTGAGTTTCAGGGGATGTGATGTCACATCCTCAGTTACATTCTAGGGATTTCCCCATAAGAACATAAGAGAAGCCATGTTGGATTAGGCCAATGGCCCATCCAGTCCAACACTCTGTGTCACACATAAGAACATAAGGGAAGCCATGTTGGATCAGGCCAGTGGCCCATCCAGTCCAACACTCTGTGTCACACATAAGAACATAAGAGAAGCCCTGTTGGATCAGGCCAATGGCCCATCCAGTCCAACACTCTGTGTCACACATAAGAGAAGCCATGTTGGATTAGGCCAATGGCCCATCCACTCCAACACTCTGTGTCACACATAAGAACATAAGAGAAGCCATGTTGGATCAGGCCAATGGCCCATCCAGTCCAACACTCTGTGTCACACATAAGAACATGAGAAGCCATGTTGGATCAGGCCAATGGCCCATCCAGTCCAACACTCTGTGTCACACATAAGAACATAAGAGAAGCCATGTTGGATCAGGCCAATGGCCCATCCAGTCCAACACTCTGTGTCACACATAAGAACATAAGAGAAGCCCTGTTGGATCAGGCCAATGGCCCATCCAGTCCAACACTCTGTGTCACACATAAGAGAAGCTATGTTGGATTAGGCCAATGGCCCATCCACTCCAACACTCTGTGTCACACATAAGAACATAAGAGAAGCCATGTTGGATCAGGCCAATGGCCCATCCAGTCCAACACTCTGTGTCACACATAAGAACATAAGAGAAGCCATGTTGGATCAGGCCAATGGCCCATCCAGTCCAACACTCTGTGTCACACATAAGAACATAAGAGAAGCCCTGTTGGATCAGGCCAATGGCCCATCCAGTCCAACACTCTGTGTCACACATAAGAGAAGCCATGTTGGATTAGGCCAATGGCCCATCCAGTCCAACACTCTGTGTCACACATAAGAACATAAGAGAAGCCATGTTGGATCAGGCCAGTGGCCCATCCAGTCCAACACTCTGTGTCACACATAAGAACATAAGAGAAGCCCTGTTGGATCAGGCCAATGGCCCATCCAGTCCAACACTCTGTGTCACACATAAGAGAAGCCATGTTGGATTAGGCCAATGGCCCATCCACTCCAACACTCTGTGTCACACATAAGAACATAAGAGAAGCCCTGTTGGATCAGACCAATGGCCCATCCAGTCCAACACTCTGTGTCACACATAAGAGAAGCCATGTTGGATTAGGCCACTGGCCCATCCACTCCAACACTCTGTGTCACACATAAGAACATAAGAGAAGCCCTGTTGGATCAGGCCAATGGCCCATCCAGTCCAACACTCTGTGTCACACATAAGAGAAGCCATGTTGGATTAGGCCAATGGCCCATCCAGTCCAACACTCTGTGTCACACATAAGAACATAAGGGAAGCCATGTTGGATCAGGCCAGTGGCCCATCCAGTCCAACACTCTGTGTCACACATAAGAACATAAGAGAAGCCGTGTTGGATCAGGCCAATGGCCCATCCAGTCCAACACTCTGTGTCACACATAAGAGAAGCCATGTTGGATTAGGCCAATGGCCCATCCACTCCAACACTCTGTGTCACACATAAGAACATAAGAGAAGCCATGTTGGATCAGGCCAATGGCCCATCCAGTCCAACACTCTGTGTCACACATAAGAACATAAGAGAAGCCCTGTTGGATCAGGCCAATGGCCCATCCAGTCCAACACTCTGTGTCACACATAAGAGAAGCCATGTTGGATTAGGCCCATCCAGTCCAACACTCTGTGTCACACATAAGAACATAAGAGAAGCCATGTTGGATCAGGCCAATGGCCCATCCAGTCCAACACTCTGTGTCACACATAAGAACATAAGAGAAGCCATGTTGGATCAGGCCAATGGCCCATCCAGTCCAACACTCTGTGTCACACATAAGAACATAAGAGAAGCCCTGTTGGATCAGGCCAATGGCCCATCCAGTCCAACACTCTGTGTCACACATAAGAGAAGCCATGTTGGATTAGGCCAATGGCCCATCCAGTCCAACACTCTGTGTCACACATAAGAACATAAGAGAAGCCATGTTGGATCAGGCCAATGGCCCATCCAGTCCAACACTCTGTGTCACACATAAGAACATGAGAAGCCATGTTGGATCAGGCCAATGGCCCATCCAGTCCAACACTCTGTGTCACACATAAGAACATAGGAGAAGCCATGTTGGATCAGGCCAATGCCCCATCCAGTCCAACACTCTGTGTCACACATAAGAACATAAGAGAAGCCATGTTGGATCAGGCCAATAGCACATCCAGTCCAACACTCTGTGTCACACATAAGAACATAGGAGAAGCCATGTTGGATCAGGCCAATGCCCCATCCAGTCCAACACTCTGTGTCACACATAAGAACATAAGAGAAGCCATGTTTTATCAGGCCAATGGCACATCCAGTCCAACACTCTGTGTCACACAGTGGCCAATATATGTATGTGTATACACACACACACACACATATATATATACATACTGTGGCTAATAGCCACTGATGGACCTCTGCTCCATATTTTTATCCAATCCCCTCTTAAAGCTGGCTATGCTTGTAGCCGCTGCCACCTCCTGTGGCAGTGAGTTCCACGTGTTAATCACCCAATTCCTGTGGTCAAGATCATAGCAATGCCCTTGAGTTCTAGCATTTTGGGAGAGGAAGAAAATTTTCTTTTTGTGTTGCTGCTGTTTGAAGGCGGCAGCCTGCGAGCCTTGCGGGCATCTCGATCATCCAGCAGCGAGACCAACAACAGGAGTCACCCTCAGAGGAAGGACCCCTTCCCGATTTCTCCAGGAGCGCCAGCCATCTTCTTTCTATCCACCATTTTGGCACCGCATTGTATCTTTCGGGCCTGGCTTCCACTGGCGTCGTCTGCTGGAGAGGTGACCGCGGACTGACTCAAAGCGCAGCTCCTCTCCATGCGAACAGCTGAGTATGTCAGGCAACTGAGGCTGCTCTTGGCTCGTGGCAGCTGCAGGAGAACCAAGCTGGAAAGGAACGTGTTTCCTTGTGCCACCGGTCCAGTTCAGAAGCCAAGGTGTGGAAATTAGTTCCATGTTTAAAAGAGAAGAGAGAAATGCCTCTCTGCCTCCCTTTCTTTCTCTTGTCTTTCAGAATGGAGATTTCTCCTTTTCCCCCTGGTTTTCACGTCTCTGACAAAAAGCTAAGAGGTGCCTGGCTTAGATGCAAATCTCTGTTCTGTGGGGAACTCTGAGAGTAACACTTTACCTACTCAAGAGAGAGAGAGACAGAGACAGAGATAGAGACAGAAAGGCAGAGAGACAGACAGAGAGAACATTAAAAGAGCCCTGCTGGATCAGACCAGTGGCTCATCGAGTCCAACTTCTTGTCTCACACTGTGGCCAGCCAGTTCCTCTGGAGGGTCAATAACAGGACATAGAGGCCATGGCCTTCATAAGAACATCAGAAGAGCCCTGCTGGATCAGACCAGTGGTCCATCTAGTCCAGCATCCTGTCTCACACAGTGGCCAACCAGTTCCTCTGGAGGGTCAATAACAGGGCACAGAGACAGAGGCCTTCATAAGAACATCGAAAGAGCCCTGCTGGATCAGACCAGTGGTCCATCTAGTCCAGCATCCTGTCTCACACAGTGGCCAACCAGTTCCTCTGGAGGGCCCACAACAGGGCAGAGAGGCTGAGGCTTTCATAAGAATATCAGAAGAGCCCTGCTGGATCAGACCAAGGGTCCATCTCATCCAGCATACTGTCTCAAACAATGGCCAACAAGTTCCTCTGGAGGGCCAACCGAAGGGCAGAGAGGCTGAGGCCTTCATAAGAACATCAGAAGAGCCCTGCTGGATCAGACCAGTGGTCCATCCAGTCCATCATCCTGTCTCACACAGTGGCCAGCCTGTTCCTCTGGAGGGCCAACAACAGGGCAGAGAGGTCGAGGCCTTCATTGGAACATCAGAAGAGTCCTGCTGGATCAGACCAGTGGTCCATCCAGTCCATCATCCTGTCTCACACAGTGTCCAGCCAGTTCCTCTGGAGGGCCAACAACAGGGCAGAGAGGCCGAGGCCTTCACTGGAACATCAGAAGAGTCCTGCTGGATCAGAGCAGTGGTCCATCCAGTTCAGCCTCCTGTCTCACACAATGGCCAACCAGTTCCTCTGCAGGGCCAACAACAGGGCAGAGAGGCCGAGGCCTTCATTGGAACATCAGAAGAGTTCTGCTGGATCAGACCAGTGGTCCATCTAGTCCAGCATCCTGTTTCACACAGTGGCCAACCAGTTGCTCTGGTGGTCCAACAAACAAGCCATAGAGGCTGAGGCCTACTCCTGATGTTGCCTCCTGGCATTGGGATTCATCCGTTCACTGCCTCTGAGGTTTCCTTTTGTCACCATGCATAGTAGCCATTGGTAAATCTATCCTTTATTAATCAGTCTAATCTAATCCCCTTTGTCAATCTGCCTATGCCTGTGGCCATCACCACATCTTCTGGCAGCGAAGTCCACCCTTTAATCCCTCTCTGTGTCAAGAAGTGACTTCTTTTCATCTGTCCTGAATTTTCTGCCCATCAGCTCCGTTGGATGCCCTCAAGTTCTAGTATTTTGGGAGAGGGAGAAAAAGCTCCCTTTGTCACTCTGTGCATAATTTTATAAGAGAGAGGAGAGATGTGTTGTGGCATGGCCCAAGTTGTGCACATGCCCAAGAACTAATGCTTGATGCTTGAAGCCTGTGGTGAGACTGCTTGCCGTAGCCACGATCCGAACGGGGCTCTTGAAGAAGAAAGCCTTGGCTTAGGTGCCAGCTGCTGGACTGATGCTATGCTGGACTTTGGGTACAGGAGCCCCTTCAGCAAAAGGGAACCTAAGCCAAGGTTTCTTCTTCAAGAGCCCCGTTTCGGATCGTGGTACGGAAGAGTTACACAGGACAAGATCAAAGAATTGTTCTTGGGCATGTGCACAAATTGGGCCATGCCAAACCATTTCTCTCCCCCCCCCCGCCGCCCCCTAATTTCTCCAATTTAGTAACCAGTTATTCAAAGCTGGGCGGACATTGTTTCAGCAAATCTGCTTCAATTGCACGAACGTTCGCCATTGTACGAACATTTGCCATTGTACGAACGTTCGCCATTGTACGAACATTTGCCATTGTACGAACGTTCGCCATTGTATGAACATTTGCCATTGTACGAACATTTGCCATTGTACGAACCTTCGCCATTGTACGAACATTTGCCATTGTACGAACGTTCGCCATGGTACGAACCTTCGCCATTGTACGAACCTTCGCCATTGTACGAACGTTAGCCATTGTATGAACGTTCGCCATTGTACGAACATTCGTCAATTGTACAAATTTTCACTCCTGGCTACTGTGGTAGTTTTCAGAGGCCGTTTCTCTCCCCCTCCCCCGTGCACTACTTCCCCTTCCTTCCTGGATCTATCATATGAGCGATCCTACCCAATCAGGGACCACTGCGATGGAATGACATCACAGCCAATTAGATTTGACTACATGATGAGAGCAAGTAAGGGTGATTGAGAAAGGTGGTAAGCGGATATAGTTTTAATCGATAAGCGAATGCTTTGGACTCCAGGATATTCCAGGACATTCAGCTGCGGACCTAAAAATTGCAGTCATTTTAGCAAGGAATTTCAAAGGGAGATTAGAACAAGAACATAAGAGAAGCCATGTTGGATCAGGCCAATGGCCCATCCAGTTGAATGTGTCACACAGTGGCCAAAAAAACCAAACACCATCAGGAGGTCCACCAGTGGGGCCAGGACTACTAGAAGCCCTCCCACTGTGCTACCCTGCAAGCACCAAAGAAAGAGACTACTGAATTGCTACTGAGAACGACGCTCAAGACAATGCATCCACCTGGACTTAATCAAGACCTAGGTTTCCTCTCTCATTACCAAAGCTGATTTCTTCACGCCTACGACCTCTCTGCATATCCCACCTAATCCAATTACGCCTGCTACTGCCATTTGCCTGCTCATCTCATTCGGCATCTAAAATCCCTCCACTTTTCATATACATAGGACAGACTGACTCACATTCTAGGTGTATCTGAAGAAGTGAGCAGTGACTAGGGTTGCCAGGTCCCTACAGCCACCAGCAGGGAAATCCCTGGAGATTTGGGGGTGGAGCCCGGGGACGACAGGGACCTCAATGGGGTACAAGGCCACAGAGTCCACCCTCCAATGCATCCATTTTCTACAGAGGAACTGATCGCTGTAGTCTGCAGATGAACTGTAATTCCAGGGGGTTACCTGGCCCCTAGGCTTGCCAATCCCCAGGTCCCAGCGGGGGTTCTTCCGCTTTCCCAGGCTCCTTCCCACCCCCAGTCAGCTGGCCAGTGGGGGGAAGCCCCACCTCCACAGGACCATGTGCCTTTCCACCTCCGGAGGCTTCAGTCTCCGATTGAAAGGCTTCCTCTTGGGATGGTGTGTCTGTGTTACTTTGAAGAAGTTGGCAGCAACTCGTGAGTAGAAATGCCAATCCCCTGCTTCAGAGTTGCCAGAAACGGGGCGTGTGGGGGGGGGGAGGGAAACATCTGCTGAGCACTTCATTATTTCCTTCTGTGGAGATCGATTCTCATAAGGTATAATGGGGAATTGATCTGGAGGTTTCAGGGGCTTTGGGGGAGTTGTCTTTTGACGTAGAGGCAACAAATTTTCAGTATAGTATCTAGTGCCTCTTGCCAAAGGACCCACCAAGTTTCAAAACAATTGGACCAGGGGGTCCAATTCTATGAGCCCCCAAAGAAGGTGCCCCTATCCTTCATTATTTTCTATGGAAGGAAGGTAGTATTTAAAAAGGTGCACGGTCCCTTTACATGTGATGGCCAGAACTCCCTTTGGAGTTCAATTCTGCTTGTCACTCCTTTGCTCCGCCCCCAATGTCTCCTGGCTCCACACCCAAAGTCTCCTGGCTCCACCCCCAAAGTCCCCAGATATTTCTTGAATTGGACTTGGCAACCCTACTGGCCCCGTCTGGAGGCTGACATCTCACAATACCTCCTCCCCTGCCCCAAATTTTGTTCATCTTTATGAATATATATATGAATATATGAAGCTGCCTTATACTGAATCAGACCCTGGGTCCATCAAAGTCAGTATTGGGGCTACTCAGACTGGCAGCTGCTCTCCAGAGTCTCAAGCTGAGGTTTTTCACTCCTATTGCCTGGACCCTTTTTAGTTGGAGATGCCGAGGATTGAACCTGGGACCTTCTCCTTACCAAGCAGATGCTCTACCACTGAGCCACCGTCCCTCCCCTGCTCTCCAGGGTCTCAAGTGAAGGTTTTTCACACCTATTTGCCTGGACCCATTTAATTGGAGATGCCAGGGATTGAACCTGGCACCTTCTGCTTACCAAGCAGATGCTCTACCACTGACCACCGTCCCTCCCCTGCTCTCCAGGGTCTCAAGCTGAGGTTTTTCACACCTACTTGCCTAGATCCTTTTTAGTTGGAGATGCCAGGGATTGCACCTGGGACCACCATCCTCTATATGGCAGCCCTTCAAGTACTTGAAGATGTTCATTGTTCATGAAGAAAAGTCTGAGAAAGTAGACATTCTACAAGAAATCTCAAGTGAGAAAAATCACACATACATCCTATGTGATTCATAGCTGCCAGGTAAGAACATAAGAGAAGCCATGTTGGATCAGGCCAATGGCCCATCCAGTCCAACACTCTGTGTCACACATAAGAACATAAGAGAAGCCATGTCGGATCAGGCCAATGGCCCATCCAGTTCAACACTCTGTGTCACACATAAGAACATAAGAGAAGCCATGTTGGATCAGGCCAATGGCCCATCCAGTCCAACACTCTGTGTCACACATAAGAACATCAGAGAAGCCATTTGGGATCAGGCCAATGGCCCATCCAGTCCAACACTCTGTGTCACACATAAGAACATAAGAGAAGCCATGTTGGATCAGGCCAGTGGCCCATCCAGTCCAACACTCTGTGTCACACAGTGGCCAATATATGTGTGTGTATATACACACACACACACACATATATATATATACACACTGTGGCTAATAGGCACTGATGGACCTCTGCTCCATATTTTCATCCAATCCCCTCTTGAAGCTGGCTATGCTTGCATCTCCTGTGGCAGTGAATTCTACTGGTAGCCCAGTCTGGCTTGATCTCATCAGAGCTCGGACAATGAGCAGGGTGGCCACAGTCACCAAGAAAAAGTAGGGTTTCTATGCTGTGGAAAGCAATGGCAAACTACCTGTGCTCATATTTTGCCGGCATGGTGTCGTGGTTAAGAGCAGCAGACTCTGAAGGGAAGAACCTGGTTTGATTCCCCACTCCTCCTCCACAGGAAGTCTGCTGGGTGACAGTTCTCTCTGAACTCTCTCAGCCCCACCTACTTCATGGGGTGTCTTTGTGGGCAGAGGAAGGGAAGATGATTGTAAGCCTCTTTCAGGATCCTCAGGGTAGAGAAAAGCAAGGATAAAACCAAATCTTCTCCTCCTCCTCCTCCTCTCCCCCATGGTGTTGGAATTAGCTTGGGCTGGTTGCAGCTGGATGGTATGCCATTCTCAGGGGTGGAATTCTAGCAGGAGCTCCTTTGCATATTAGGCCACACCCTCCTGATGTAGCCAATCCTCCAAGAGCTTACACGGCTCTTTCTTGTAAGCCCTTGGAGGATTGGCTACATCAGGGGTGTGCGGCCTAATAAAGGAGCTCCTGCTAGAATTCCACCCCTGGCCATTATGATATGTGAGACCTTCTCATGAAACAGTCTTCTTCTTGGATGTAGTTGCAGCAGGACAGCCGGAATACTGTAGAGTATTCACTGCAGCTTGAGATGTGCAGTCCAATCCCAGCTCTGCAATTAAGTTTGCTGGGTTAATGCGTGGGCCAGTCGCATTTTCGATCCTTCCTCCTAGCCTTGCCCTGGTCTCGTGCTCCTTGGTATAAATCTACAGTCACAGTTCTCTACAGGGCGGGGTATAAATCTACAGTCTTCTCCTTCTTCTGTTCTGAAGGACCAGGAAGGGGAGGAGCCAGTTCGGTGTAGTGGTTAAGTGTGCGGACTCTTATCTGGGAGAACCGGATTTGATTCCCCACTCCTCCACTTGCACCTGCTGGAATGGCCTTAGGTCAGCCATAGCTCTGGCAGAGGTTGTCCTTGAAAGGGCAGGTGCTGTGAGAGCCCTCTCAGCCCCACCCACCTCACAGGGTGTCTGTTGAGGTGGAGGAAGGGAAAGGAGATTGTAGGCCACTCTGAGACTCTGTCCTTGGAAGGGCAGCTGCTGTGAGAGCCCTCACCAGCCCCACCCTCCTCACAGGGTGTCTGTTGTGGGGTGGAAGGCAAAGGAGATTGTAGGCTGCTTTGAGAGTCTGTCCTTGAAAGGGCATCTTTTGTCAGAACTCTCTCAGCCCCACCCACCTCACAGGGTTTCTGCTGTGGGGGGAGGGGGAGGGAAAGGAGATTGTGACCACTCTGAGACTCTTCGGAGTGGAGGGCGGGATATAAATCCGATATCTTCATCTACCTCACAGGGTGTCTGTTGTGGGGGAGGAAGATAAAGGAGATTGTGAGCCGCTTTGAGACTCTTCGGAGTGGAGGGCGGGATATAAATCCAATATCTTCATCTACCTCACAGAGCGTCTGTTGTGAGGGAGGAAGGTAAAGGAGATTGTGAGCCGCTCTGAGACTCTTCGGAGTGGAGGGTGGGATACAAATCCGATATCTTCAACTACCTCACAGGGAGTCTGTTGTGGGGGAGGAAGGTAAAGGAGATTGTGAGCCGCTCTGAGACTCTTTGGAGTGGAGGGCGGGATATAAATCCAATATCTTCATCTACCTCACAGTGTGTCTGTTGTGGGGGAGGAAGGTAAAGGAGATTGTGAGCTGCTCTGAGACTCTTCGGAGTGGAGGGCGGGATATAAATCCAATATCTTCATCTACCTCACAGGGTGTCTGTTGTGGGGGAGGAAGGTAAAGGAGATTGTGAGCCGCTCTGAGACTCTTCAGAGTGGAGGTCGGGATATAAATCCAGTATCTTCATCTACCTCACAGGGCGTCTGTTGTGGGGGAGGAAGGTAAAGGAGATCATGAGCTGCTCTGAGACTCTTCGGAGTGGAGGGCGGGATATAAATCCAGTATCTTCTTCTTCTCCCAGTTCCAGAGGGCCTGTAAAACTGAATTATTTCGACAGGCCTTTAATACATGAATGCTAGAGGACTGCCACTCCACACTGCTGAGCGACATCACTCATGAGGAATTAGGCTTACTATAGGATCACTGTCAGAAGGAAGAAAGCTATGACCCCGCCTATGCTGAAGTTTTGAGCAGCACCATGAAATGTATTTTAATGGTTAATTTACTGTTTTAAATTGTAACCTTAAAATTGTTTTTAAATTGACTATTAGCCACCCTGGGCCCACTTGCGGAGAGGGCGAGATAGAAATCAAAAGTAATAAATAATAATAAATAATAAATAAGAGCCCTGTAAGATCTTGGAGGATTGGCTACACTAGGGGGTGTGGCCTAATATGCAAAGGAGTTCCTGCGACAAAAAAACCCTGGGCCAGTCGCACACTCTCAGCCTAACCTACCAAACAATGAGCTAGGAAACTCACCAAGGAACCTCATGCTAATTCATCTAACTTGCAGGTAGGTTTTCCCAATCCCCAGGTCCCAGCAAGGGATCCCCCGGTTTTACAGGCTTCCCCCCACCCCCAGCCAGCGGGCCCCGCCTCCACAGTCACCATGTACCTCTAGAGCTCCGGAAGGTTTAGAAACCTGCTAACAGGTCCATTTTAAAAATGTGTGCCTTTAAAGTTCAGCAGGAAGCAGGAAACAGGAAGCACTTCATGGGGAAGGGTCAGCAGCAGTTACGTGAGAGCACAGACCCTTCATTTGTTTCGCTTTCGTTTTCAGAGCAAGTGAAGTTGTGTAGGAACCAGACCCAGTAAGTGTGTGTGTGAGAGAGGGAGGGGGCCGGGGATTCCTTGGTTTGGAGGCCCTCCCCCTGCTTTAGAAAGCGGTGGTGGGGGGGAAGGAAATGTCTACTGGGCACTCTATTATTCCCTATGGAGAACGATTCCCATAGGGAATAATTGGGAATTGATCCGCAGGTATCTGGGGCTCTGGGAGGGGCATTCTTTGAGATAGAGGCACCGAATTTGCAGCATAGCATCTGATGCCTTTCCTCAAAACACCCTCCAAGTTTCAAAAGGATTGGACCGGGGGGGGCAGTTATATGAGCCCCCAAAGAAAGTCCCCCTATCCTTCATTATCTCTAATGGAGAGAAGGCATTGAATAGATGTGCAGTCCCTTTCAATGTGATGGCCAGAACTCCCTTTGGAGTTCAATTGTACTTGTTCCAACCTTGCTTATGACTCCACTCCCAATGCCCTCTAGCCCCACCCTCAAAGTCTCCTGGCTCCACCCCCAAAGTCCCCAGATATTTCTTGAATTAGACTTGGCAATCCTACTTGCAGGGTAGTTCTGATGCATGACGGACCATGCCTGTGACCTCCAGGAAAGGATGTGAAATGCAAGTTTAATGAATGCATGAATGAAATCGAGTATGTAATACCTAAGGATCAAACCTAGAGAGACATTGTGGTGTAGTGGTTAAGACTGTCGCTCTAGTATCTGGAAGACTCAGGTTCAAATCCCCACTCTTCTGTGGATGCTCATTAGGTGACCTAGGATGTAATCTCAGCCTCATCTACTCAACAGGGTTGTTGTGAGCAGGGCTTTTTTTTGTAGCAAGAACTCCTTTGCTTATTAGGCCACACACCTCTTGTGTAGCCTATCCTCCTGGAGCTTACAGTAGGCCCTGTACGAACAGCCCTGTAAGCTCTTGGAGGACTGATTACATCAGGGGGCGTGGCCTAATATGCAAGGGAGTTCCTGCTACAAAAAAGCCCTGCTATTAGGCCGCAGACCCCCTGATGTAGCCAATCCTCCTGGAGCTTACAGTTGGCCATGTACAAAGAGCCCTGTAAGATCTTGGAAGATTGGCTACATCAGGGGTGTGTGCTTTAATATGCAAAGGAGTTCCTGCTACAGAAAAAAAAACCCTGGTTGTGAGGATAAAATGGAGAATGTTGTGAGCCACTTTTGGTTTCTATTGAGGAGAAAGTAGGAGCATAAATAAAGTGAATAATCCCATTTATCTCTGTCTGTCTGTCTTTCCAGCCATCTGTCTATTATATGTACATATGTACTTGTAATCCCATGTTGGTAAAACTTTGCCTGTTGTATTTTAGGCCGTGATGCTATCCTGTCTTCTCCATCCTATGCTTTAAAAAGTAGCAGCAGCAGCATATCACTTTGGAGGACTGGTTGTATTTTGCTTCCAAATTGTGTTTTTTTGCGGGGGGGAGGGAAACAAGAATGAGAAAAAGTCCTTTAAAAAATTCTAGAAAAGAATTGCATTCAACCGAAGGAAAAGTGCTGACGGCCGCCGTGAAGCAAGGTAACGGAAATTCTTCCCTAATTATCCTTTCCTTCTCGACTTCAGTATCACATGTAGCCATGTGTAGAATCATAAAATAATTATGCAGTGTACAAGCTTTCTGGGAGCATGTACCACTGTTTCCCTAATTCTTTATCATTCCCATTGATCGTGGCGTGTGTGCATTGATCCAAGTCGGCCATCTGGTAAGGCGAGATAAGCATGGTACTGTCTTTGCGTTGCACTGTCACTCAGGGAGGGGGGCACATTTTGGCTGTAGGGAATTACGGGGGCAGGATTAGCCCTCCGTCCTACGAGCAAACTGAATTTGAAATGCAGCGCCGCAGCTGCATGGGCCGTTCTCGCTAACTTCTGGGGGGTTTGCGCATGCATTGGCTCAATTCCCTGTGTTTCTGCTTCCTGTGTATACGAACAGAGAGGGGGGTTGCAAGGGGGGGGTCAATAAATATTTCTGTCTCTCCCTCTTGTTTGGTGGCCCTTGTTTGGGTGCATTTTCTCTCTCTCTTTAAAAAAAACGCATACCATAAAATTGACTCGGATAAGACTGATTTGGAATAAAGGAGAGAAACAAGCCAAGAAAGGGAGAACCTTTATCAGACCAGAGAGACATTTGAAATGTCATTCTTAGTCATGCATGTATTTGTTTAGCAAAGCAGGGTAATACAATTCTTGGCTCTTAAATTTTTTTTAAAAAAAAAGCTTTCCAGCTTTTCATGCCGTGTCCCCACCTAAATTTACGACCCTTTCCCCTGGGCCGATATATTTTCTCCAACCTGGCCAATTAGACATTTCTTTCTTTTATAAAGAAAGAAAAGTATGATTCTGCTTTGTAAAAAACAATCAGAACGGCAGCCAAGGGGGATCCAGACCCCATTGTCCTTGCGTCTACCCCCCCCCCCGCAAACGCCCGCCTGATCTTCTCAAAGCCTCCCTTCGAAAACTGAACAATTCTGTCAAAAAAGATTAGTTCTATTTTGTCGGCTGCTCGCTGACTATTCATGAATGTGGAAAAAAAAAAAGGAGGAGGAGGGCCCTGTAATGTCATGCTAAGTTGCTAAGGTGCCTGGATTGCGCCTATTAACTTCAGGATCCCAAACGGGCGACCCACAAAAGAGCAGCCGCCACGGAGGGAGGGGGGCAGGAAGGGCCTGCCATGTGTTAGAGCTGTATGCCTCCTTCAGTCCCCCATTTAATTTCCTTTTGTTGCACAACTTTTATTGTCATACAGTTGGGAGCAGAGAGAGAGAGAGAGAGAGAGAGGAGCTTGGGGCAGCATTGAGGGGAGGGCAGTGATGGGATTAGCATATCGCAAGGATCATCTTGCATTGAACCCAAATCTTTTCAGGATGTATAATTAGCGAATGCAGTCTCTCTCTCTCTCTCTCTCTGGTTTCTCTCGTTGGAGTCTTTCGACAAGGCAATTTAGCTCCTATCTCTGGCTGGAATATTAGAAGGAAGAAAAGAGAAAGTTTGCCCAGTGTGTGATATTCCTTTGTGTGTTTGCATTTGCATGGATGATCTCTGTATTGTGCTTTTGCAAGTATTTCTCAGGTTACATGCTTCAGAATGTTGCTCTGTTTGTGTTTGTAGGCTGTGTAGCGGGTGGAATTCTACTTGGATTGAAGCGTACGATGAGTCAAAGAGGTTTTGCTTGCTCTGAATGCAGTAGAAACTCAAGCGTTCATGAGGTGGCCCGGCAACATTCACAATGGCTAGGGTTGCAGTCCCCCAGTGGGGTGGGAATTCTCTCTCTCCTTTCTGCCTGCTGTTCACAAAGGTAGTGGGAGAAAGTTTTTTTAAAAAATGGCCGTCGGGTCAACAACATGACTTTACTAGAAAGGACTGATGTCACATTACTAAAAAGGACTGGCAACATCCTAGGGAGGAAAAAAAAAGAAAAAGAAGGCCTTGTCTACTTACAGGAAGTTCTTACCATAGAGTTCCTAGCAAATCCTAGAACTAGCCAGGTGGGAAAGGGTAGATCTAGGAATCACTGGAAACTCTATGGTCTTTTAGAGATTCCTTGCAGAGGACATTTCATTTCTGAATTTTCCCTGGAAGTGGTCAATCCTCTCCTAGGAATTGCTGAAACGTCTATAGTTTTACTATAGAGTGACCAGGAATTTCTAGAGAGGCATGATATCAGTGATGATAACATGTGGAATTCACTGCCACAGGAGGTGGCGGCGGCTACAAGCATAGCCAGCTTCAAGAGGGGTTTAGATAAAAATATGGAGCAGAAGTCCATCAGTGGCTATTATACCTGAAGGGATCTCAGAGTGATTAACAATCTCCTTTCCCTTCCCCTCCCCACAGCAGACATCCTGTGAGGTAATTCTTCACCTATTCAAAAAACTTTGCCCTACCTCTGAACTGTCTTGGCGGTTAGTTACATGTAGTCAAAGGTGATTGGCTCTCTCTCATTGTATATATAATTTTTTTGGCCACTGTGTGACACAGAGTGTTGGACTGGATGGGCCATTGGCCTGATCCAACATGGCTTCTCTTATGTTCTTATCAGTTCTGTTACATCACACTGTCACTGATGGCTGCCCTACATGTCCTGACTACAGCTTTTTTTCACCAACAGCATGATGTCACTAGGGAGGGCCAATGTCACTTTTGATGTCACAACCCCAGCATGCAAGCTTCTTATAATTTTCTTGTCATTGCTTCCCAATTCTTCACCTATTCAAAAAACTTTGCCCTCCCTCTGAACTGTCTTGGCAGTTACATGTAGTCAAAGATGATTGCCTCTCTCTCGTTGTGAGGTATTCACTGTATGGAGTGCAAGATAGCTCACGTCAGTTGCCTAAGAAGAACATAAGAGAAGCCATGTTGGATTGGGCCAATGGCCCATCCAGTCCAACACACTGTGTCACACAGTGGCCAAAAAAACCCCAGGTGCCATCAGGCGGTCCACCATTGGGTCAAGACACTAGAAGCCCTCCAACTGTTGCCTCCCCAGCACTTCATTCAAACTCAGTAAGGTCACTAAATAGCCTGGGGAAGAAGAAGGAGAAGAAGATATTGGATTTATACCCCCCCCCCCCTTCACTACCTGAAGGGGTCTCAGAGTGGCTAACAATCTCCTTTCCCTTCCCCTCCCTGCAGCAGACATCCTGTGAGGTAGATGGGGCTGAGAGAGCTCTGACAGAAAGCGCTCTTGAGCAGAAGAGCTCTGAGAGAACTATGGCTGACCAAAGGTCACTCCAGCAGGTGCATGTGGAGGGGTGGGGAATCAAACCCGGTTCTCCCAGATAAGAGTCCACATACTTAACCAGCACTCCAAACTGGAGGGTAAGGTTTGGGTGGAGGGGTTTGGTACCATAGAGCTCACCCTGCAAAACAGCCGTTTTGTCCAGGGAAACTGATTTCTGTCATCTGGGAGATCTCCATCCAGTTGGCAACACTACCAGCCCCAATTCCCTGTGAAGTCATTTAGCATGGCAGCATCCCATGGGGACATGCTGGGGGGGGGGCAACAGTGGGAGGGCTTCTAGTGTCCTGGCCCCACTGATGGACCTCCTGATGGCACCTGGGTTTTTTTGGCCACTGTGTGACACGAAGTGTTGGACTGGATGGGCCATTGGCCTGATCCAACATGGCTTCTCTTATGTTCTTATGTCTGGGGCAGTGATGCTCTGTATTCTTGGTGCTTGGGAGGGACAACATTGGAATGGCTTCTAATGTCCTGGCCCCACTGATGGACCTCTTGATGGCACCTGTTTTTTTTTACCACTGGGTGACACAAACTGTTGGACTGGATGGGCCATTGGCCTGATCCAACATGGCTTCTCATATGTTCTTATGTTCTTATCTCAACCTTGATCTGGATATACGATTGCTAGGTCCTCCCTGGCAACCAGCAAGAGTTGGGGGTGATGGTGGTAAGGCTGACAGCTCCTGGTTACTAGACTCCTGGGTATCCGAGGTTGGAGCCGGGAGAAGAAAGAGACCTCAGTGGGGTATGATGCCATAGAGTCCACCTTCCAAAGAAGCCATTTCTTCCAGGAGAGGCTGATCTGTGTAGTCTGAAGATAAGCTGTAATTCCAGGAGATCCCCAGTTCCCACCTGGAGGTTGGCATCCCTAGTCCAGGCTACCACTCTAGCCAGATCTCAGAAGCTAAGCAGGGTCGGCCCTTTTTAGTACTTGAATGGGAGGACATCAAGGAAGTCCAGGGTTGCTTGGCAGAAGCAGATAAACTACCTCTGTATGTCTTTTGCCCTGACTTAGACGGCCCAGGCTAGCTTGATCTTGACAGAACTCGGAAGCTGAGCAAGGTCGACTCTTGTCAAGTAGTTGGATGGGAGACCTCCAAGGAATACCAGGGCCGGGATGCAGAGGCAGGCAAACAAGCCACCTCTCTGAAATGTTCCTCCAGTTTGGTGTGGTGGTGAAATGTGCGGACTCTTACCTGGGAGAACCGGGTTTGGTTCCCCACTCCTCCACTTAAGAACATAAGAGAAGCCATGTTGGATCAGGCCAATGGCCCATCCAGTCCAACACTCTGTGTCACATGGTGGTCAATATATGTGTGTGTATACACTCTCTCTCTCTCGGCTTGACTTCGTGAACGAAGATTTAAGAAAGGTGCAGTAGTCCACGTCTGCTGCAGGCTCGCTGGTGGCTGACAAGACCAATGCGGGACAGGCAGGTCCGGCCACCGTGGCTGCAGGGAAAAGTCTGATTTGGGGTTGGTGCTGTAGCAGTACGATTCTTCCTCAATCTCCTTTTGTCCTCAAGACCAGCTATGCAATGTAATGTAATGTAATGTAAAATTTTATTTATATCCCGCCCTCCCCCGCCGAAGCAGGCTCAGGGCGGCTAACAGCATTTCAAGTAAACAATACAGTATTAAAAACATTAAATTCACATTAAAATTCACATTAAAATCAATCAATAATTAAAACATTCCTAAATCAACACTGGCGGTAACCGTTATTAATCTGGCGGTAAACATTAATTCAGTTATTGGTGAACGCCTGTTTGAAGAGGGCGGTCTTGCAGGCCCTGCAGAACTGGGCTAAGTTCCGCAGGGCCTGCACCTCCTCTGGGAGTTTGTTCCAGAGTTGTGGGGCCGCAACGGAAAAGGCCCGAGTTCGGGTGCTTTGAAGTTTGGCTTCTTTTGGCCCAGGGATATTCAGTCTGCTTTTCCCCACTGACCTCAGTGCTCTCTGGGGCTCATATGGGGAGAGACGGTCCCTCAGGTAGGTCGGTCCTTGGCCATATAGGGCTTTAAAGGTTATGACCAGCACTTTGTACTGGATCCGGTATACGATTGGCAGCCAGTACAGTCCGCGCAGCCCTGGCCGTATATGCTCCCATCTTGGGAGACCAAGTAACAGCCTGGCCGCCGCGTTCTGCACTAGTTGCAGCTCCCGGGTCCGGTACAGAGGCAGCCCCATGTAGAGAGCGTTACAGTAGTCCAGTCTTGAGGTGACCGTCGCATGGCTCACCATTGCTAGGTCCTGACGCTCTAGGAAAGGGGCCAACTGCCTCGCCCGCCTCAGGTGGAAGAATGCTGATTTGGCAGTGGCTGTTATCTGGGCCTCCATTGATAATGAAGGCTCCAGTAAGATGCCCAGGCTCTTTACCCGCTGCGCCGTCTTCAGCGGTGCCCCGTCAAAGGCCGGGAGAGATATTTCCTTCCCCAGAGTGCCACGACCCACATGGAGAACCTCTGTCTTCGCTGGATTTAACTTCAGCCCACTCAGTCTAAGCCACGTTGCAACAGCCTGCAAAGCCCAGTCCAGGTTCCCCGGGGCTGAGGCGGGCCGTCCGTCCATTAGTAGATAGAGCTGGGTGTCATCTGCGTATTGATGGCAACCCAGCCCAAATCTCCGGGCAATCTGGGCGAGGGGGCGCATATAGATGTTGAATAACATCGGGGAGAGAACTGCTCCCTGGGGCACCCTACAGTCTAGTGTGCACCTTTGGGATCGCTCACCCCCAATCGCCACCCTCTGTCCCCGACCCATGAGGAAGGAGGAAAGCCATTGTAAGGCCAGCCCCTCAACCCCTATGTCGGCGAGGCGGTGGATCAGCAACCGATGGTCGACTGTATCAAATGCAGCCGACAAATCTAATAACATCAGTATTGCCGCACCGCCTCGATCCAGTTGCGTTCTCAAAGGAAGAGACAGCCTGGTGGATGGTGTGCCTCCATGCTTTGTGATCTGAGGCTAGGTCAGACCACTGGTGATGGTTAATGCAACAGGTACCAAGGGATTTCTTCAAGGAGTCCTTGTACCTTTTCTTTGGTGCCCCTCTATTTCGATGGCCGGTGGAAAGTTCGCCATACAGGGCAATCTTGGGAAGGCAGTGGTTTTCCATCTTGGAGATATGCCCTGCCCAGCGCAGCTGCGTCTTCAACAACAATGCCTCGATGCTTGTAACCTCCGCCCGCTTGAGGACTTCAGTGTTGGTCACAAAGTCACTCCAGTGGATGTTGAGGATGGTGCGAAGGCAGCGCTGACTAAAGCGCTCAAGGAGTCGCAGGTGATGACGGTATAATACCTATGATTCGGAGCTGTAGATGAGGGTTGTCATCACAACCGCTTTGTAAACATTGATCTTTGTGCCTTTTTTCAGATGCTTGTTGCTCCACACTCTTTTATGCAGTCGGCCAAATGCACGGTTTGCCTTTGCCAGTCTATTGTCAATCTCTTTGTCGATCTTGGCGTCTGAGGAGATGATGCACCCCAGGTAGCTGAACTGCTGGACTGTCTTCAAAACTGATTCACCCACAGTGATGCAAGGAGGGTGATAATCTTCCTGGGTTGCAGGCTGTTGGAGAACTTCTGTCTTCTTCAGACTAACTTCTAGGCCGAATAGCTTGGCAGCCTCTGCAAAGCAGGACGTCATATGCTGCAGAGCTGATACTGAGTGGGAGACGAGTGCAGCATCATCAGCAAACAGTAGCTCTCGGATAAGTTTTTCCATTGTCTTGGAGTGGGCCTTTAGTCGCCTCAGGTTGAACAGGCTGCCATCGGTGCGATAGCGGATGTAGACACCATCGTCATCATCTAAATCTACTGCGGCTCTTTGAAGCATCATGCTAAAGAAGATCGTAAAGAGAGTTGGCGCGAGAACACAGCCTTGCTTTACACCTGTGCCTATTGGGAAGGGTTCTGAGAGATCATTGCAGTGTCTGACTTGGCCTCGCTGGTCTTCATGTAGCTGGATGACCATACTGAGGAACCTTGGGGGACATCCTAAACGTTCCAAGATTTTCCACAGGCCATTCCTGCTAACGGTATCAAAAGCTTTGGTAAGGTCGACAAAAGTCACATATAGACCCTTGTTCTGTTCCCTGCATTTCTCTTGGAGCTGCCTGAGAACAAATACCATGTTGGTGGTGCTCCTGTTAGCTTTGAAGCCGCACTGGCTCTCTGGGAGGAGTTCTTCTGCAATGGTGGGCACCAGTCTGTTCAGGAGTATTCTGGCAAGGATTTTGCCTGCGATGGAGAGCAGGGTTATCCCCCGGTAGTTGGAGCAGTCTGACTTTTCCCCTTTGTTCTTGTATAGGGTGATGATGATTGCATCGCGAAAGTCCTATGGTAGTTTGCCTTTTTTCCAGCAGGTGACAAGTACTTTGTGAAGTGTGCTATGTAGTACTGTGCCCCCATGCTTCCAGATCTCTGGTGGGATTCCATCAACTCCCTCTGCCTTGCCACTTTTCAGTTGCTTGATGGCTTTAACAGTCTCTTCTAGGGTGGGGATCTCATCTAACTCTGTGTTACACACACACACACACACACACATATATACTGTGGCTAATAGCCACTGACGGACTTCTGCTCCATATTTTTATCCAATCCCCTCTTAAAGCTGGCTATGCTTGTAGCCACCGCCACCTCCTTTGCCACTTGCAGTTGCTGGAATGGTCTTTGGGCAGCCATAGCTCTTGCAGGAGTTGTCCTTGAAAGGGCAGCTGCTGGGAGAGCTCTCTCAGCCCCACCCAACTCACAGGGCGTCTATTGTGGGGGGAGGAAGATAAAGGAGACTGTGAGACTGCACACTTAACCACTACACCAAACTGGCTCTCTGTACTCTTCCCAGTTCTGCAGTGTCCTTTTTTGAGACACAATGTCCAGAACTGGATACTGTATTTCAAATGAGGCTGCACTGTAGATTTATACAGGGGCATTGCAATATCAGCTCTTTTATTCTCGGTCCCTTTCCTAACAATCTCTACCATAGAGAGTTTGCCTTTTTCACACCGCACACCGCTTTGCCGTTTTCCCTGAGCTCTCCACTACGGCCCCTCTCAGTCTCTGCAAGTTCAGACCCCATTCGGCTATACTTGACGTTGGGATTATTTTGTCCATTCATGGGGTATTCATGTAGCAGGTGATACAGTTCTGTGCATAAGGAAGAGATTAAGGACTTGAGGCGGTTCCGGCCTTCAGAGGTATTGTTGACAAACTGCTTATCGTTTGGCCAAAGACTTTTTTTTTAAACCTAGTGTGAGGCTGCAGTGCTGCTGTGCAGAAACTACAGAAACGCCTCACTAGCATATTGTGGAAAGGCAGCTTGCAAAGAACGCTGGTCTCTGCATATTTTTTTCTCTCTCTCTCGACCGGCAAGTAGACTTTTGTGCGAGAAAGCAGGTGAACGTGCGTGATCAGAAATGCCTTGCTTAGGAGGGCTTTGCTGCCCCACCCGTGCAGGATTCAAGGGGTCTGGCCTGGCTGCCTTCTTCACAAACTGGCTCGGATAAATGATTAGCAACAGTGATCTATACTGTTGTCTAGTTGGGGAGGGACGGTGGCTCAGTGGTAGAGCATCTGCTTGGTAAGCAGAAGGTCCCAGGTTCAATCCCTGGCATCTCTAACTAAAAAGGGCCCAGGCAGTAGGTGATGGAGATGGAGGGACGGTGGCTCAGTGGTAGAGCATCTGCTTGGTAAGCAGAAGGTCCCAGGTTCAATCCCTGGCATCTCTAACTAAAAAGGGTCCAGGCAGTAGGTGATGGAGATGGAGAGACGGTGGCTCAGTGGTAGAGCATCTGCTTGGGAAGCAGAAGGTCCCAGGTTCAATCCCCGGCTTCTTCAACTAAAAAGGGTCCAGGCAAGTAGGCATGGAAAACCTCAGCTCGAGACCCTGGAGAGCAGCTGCCAGTCTGTGTAGACAAGACGGACTTTGATGGTCTGAGAATCTGATTCAGTAGAAGGAAGCTTCATATGTTCATGTTATGTATGTACACCCCAGCTAGGTCTGCTCAGCAGCAGCTGTGGGGATATTTTCCATTCACTTATAATATTTATGGGTTGTAATGTAATGTAATGTAAAATTTTATTTATATCCCGCCCTCCCCCGCCGAAGCAGGCTCAGGGCGGCTTACAACATTTAAAATGAACAATACAATAATAAAACATTAAAATCACATTAAAACCAATCCGTAATTAAAACATTCCTAAGCTAACAGTGGCGGTAAGTATTATTAATCTAGCCATAAACATTAGTACAATCATTAGTAAACGCCTGTCTGAAGAGGGCGGTCTTGCAGGCCCTGCGGAACTGGTCTAAGTTCCGCAGGGCCCGCACCTCCTCTGGGAGCTGGTTCCAGAGTTGTGGGGCTGCGGCAGAAAAGGCCCGAGTGCGGGTGCTTTGCAGTTTTACTTCTTTTGGCCCAGGGATATTCAGTCTGTTTTTGCCTACTGACCTCAGTGCTCTCTGGGGCTCATATGGGGAGAGACGGTCCCTCAGGTAGGTCGGTCCTTGGCCATATAGGGCTTTAAAGGTTATGACCAGCACTTTGTACTGGATCCGGTATACGATTGGCAGCCAGTACAGTCCGTGCAGCCCCGGCCGTATATGCTCCCATCTTGGGAGACCAAGTAACAGCCTGGCCGCCGCGTTCTGCACTAGCTGCAGCTCCCGGGTCCGGTACAGAGGCAGCCCCATGTAGGGAGCGTTACAGTAGTCCAGTCTTGAGGTGACCGTCGCATGGATCACCATTGCTAGGTCCTGCCACTCTAGGAAAGGGGCCAACTGCCTCGCCCGCCTCAGATGAAAGAAAGCTGACTTGGCAGTGGCTGTTATCTGGGCCTCCATTGATAATGAAGGCTCCAGTAAAACACCCAGGCTCTTTACCCATTTGGAATCCTGCGCACAGTTCTGGTCGCCCCACCTCAAAGAAACATCTTCTAGCACTGGAAAAGGTGCAGAGAAGGGCAATTGAAATGGTGAAGAAAGGAAAGAAGAAGAATAGAATCATAGAGTTGGAAGGGACCTCCAGGGTCATCTAGTCCAACCCCCTGCACAATGCAGAAAACTCACAAACACCTCCCACTAAATTCACAGGATCTTCATCACTGTCAGATGGCCCTCTAGCCTGTGTTGAAAAACCTCCAAGGAAGGAGAGCCCACCACCTCCCGAGGAAGCCTGTTCCACTGAGGAATTGCTCTAATGGTCAGGAAGTTCTTCCTAATGTTGAGCCGGAAATTCTTTTGATTTCATTTCAACCCGTTGGTTCTGGTCCTACCTTCTGGGGCCACAGAATACAATTCCACAGCATCCTCTAGAACAGAGGTGGCCAACGGTAGCTCTCCAGATGTATTTTGCCTACAACTCCCATCAGCCCCAGCCAGCATGGCCAATAGCTGGGGCTGATGGGAGTTGTAGGCAAAAAACATCTGGAAAGCTACCGTTGGCCACCCCTGCTCTAGAAGATGACAGCCCTTCGAGTACTTGAAGATGGTGATCCTCTCACCTCTCAGCTGCCTCCTCTCCAGGCTAAACATCCCCAGCTCCTTCAACCTTTCCTCGGACTCGGTCTCCAGACCTCTCATCAGCTTCGTTGCCCTCCTCTGGACCCGTTCCAGCTTGTCTAGATCCTTCTTAAAATGTGGTTGTCAGAACTGAACACAGCACTCCAGGTGAGGTCTTACCAGAGCAGAGTAAAGCGATCCCATCACATCACATGATTTGGACACTAGACTTCTGTTGATACAGCCCGAAATTGCATTTGCCTTCTTAGCCACCGTTTTTAGCCATGAAGAAGAAGAAGATGATGATATTGGATTTATACGCCACCCTTCACTCTGAATTTTAGTGACTCACAGCAGTTTATAATCTCCTTTACCTTCCTCCCCCACAACAGGCATCCTGTGTGCTTTGGGGGGGAGGGGGTCTGAGAGACCTCTCCCAGAAGCTGAAGGGCTAGAACTTCTTTTAAAGGAACATTGAAAATCCAGAGAACCTGTTACACCTGCTGTTACGATGCTATATTGATATAACAATGCCACATTGATAGAACAATACGCAAGTGCCATATTGATATAACAAAATAAGGAAGCCCCTGGATGTGGGGGGAAGTCAGTGGCTCTGGAGGGGACCGGGTCGGTGGAAATGGCCTCTGCAGGGCAGGGTTGCCAACCCAAAGGTGAGAGCAGGAAATACCCTGATTTCACAGGCTCCTGCCCACCAACATGGCTTCTCTTATGTTCTTATGATTGGGGCAGTGATGCTCTGTCTTCTTGGTGCTTGGGAGGGGCAACAGTGGGAGAGCCTCTAGTGTCCTGGCCCCACTGATGGACCTCCTGATGGCACCTGGGGTTTTTTTGGCCACTGTGCGACCCAGAGTGTTGGACTGGATGGGCCACTGGCCTGATCCAACAAGGCTTCTCTTATGTTCTTATGTGACACAGAGTGTTGGACTGGATGGGCCACTGGCCTGATCCAACATGTCTTCTCTTATGTTCTTATGTGTGACACAGAGTGATAGACTGGATGGGCCATTGGCCTGATCCAACATGGCTTCTCTTATGTTCTTATGTGACACAGAGTGATGGACTGGATGGGCCACTGGTCTGATCCAACATGGCTTCTCTTATGTTCTTATGTGTCACAGAGTGTTGGACTGGATGGGCCATTGGCCTGATCCAACATGGCTTCTCTTATGTTCTTACGTGACACAGAGTGTTGGACTGGATGGGCCATTGGCCTGATCCAACATGGCTTCTCTTATGCTCTTTGTGTGACACGGAGTGATGGACTGGATGGGCCATTGGCCTGATCCAACATGGCTTCTCTTATGCTCTTTGTGTGACACGGAGTGATGGACTGGATGGGCCATTGGCCTGATCCAACATGGCTTCTCTTATGTTCTTACGTGACACAGAGTGTTGGACTGGATGGCCATTGGCCTGATCCAACATGGCTTCTCTTATGCTCTTTGTGTGACACGGAGTGATGGACTGGATGGGCCATTGGCCTGATCCAACATGGCTTCTCTGATGTTCTTATGTGTGATACAGAGTGTTGGACTGGATGGGCCATTGGCCTGATCCAACATGGCTTCTCTTATGTATTTTTCTACATTCTGGACTACCAGGGTGTCATGTTGGGGGGTGGGAATCATGTCCAGGGATGTTGTGCACAGTGATATCCCCCACTCCCTCTCACTCCCCCCAATGAGAGCCATGGACTTGACAACCCTATCACAGGGTCAGGAAAATGCAATTTTTTCCACCCACTCAGCGGCCATCCAGGCCTCACTGTGATCTTTCCCAAAACTTTGGCGCAAACCAGGTTTGGAAAGACTGGAGAAAAGCCAGGAGAATCTTGGAACATGCACAAATGTATCACTAAGCTGTGGGAGAGCAGGGGAAAACACTTTTCAAAAGCACTAAAGCTAGGGCAGATAATGTTTGGAAATTGCATTTTTGTGACTTTAAGCATTCTGCATTGGAACCATAATAACACAAGAAAACATAATAACACAAGAAGAGCCCTGCTGGAACAGCTCAGTGATCCATCTAGTCCAGCATCCTGTCTCACACAGTGGCCAGCCAGTTCCTCTGGAGGGCCAACAACAGGGCAGAGAGGCCGAGGCCTTCATAAGAATATCAGAAGAGCCATGTTGGATTAGACCAGGCGTTCATCTAGTCCAGCCTCCTGTCTCACACAGTGGCCAGTCTGTTCCTCTGGAGGACCAACGAACAAGGCATGGGGCTGAGTCCTTCGTAAGAACATCAGAAGAGCCCTGCGGGATAGGGTTGCCAACTCAGAAAATACCTGGGGACTTTGGGGGTGGAGCTAGGAGACTTTCCCATTCCCTAAAATAACTGAGAAGACAACAGTGCAGTTCCCCTGAATACAGTCTTCATTTCCTTGTCCCCCAGCAGCTGCACGTCCACTAAATGAAAGTGAACACACACACACACACATACACAAAGCAGCCAAAATAAACAGTTTGCAAGCCCATACTTTTGGGATCTCACTGGGGCAATTTACTTACGGGAGCTGTTGAATGGAACCATCTGCTATATTTCAACCAAGTTCTTCAGACTAACACAGGGAAACAAAAGGCTCTAGTCTCCTCTTTACTATCTATTTTACTGTGCAATAGACTTCTAAAACAAATGCAAAACAAACGGCGGGACTGGGCTCTCTTACTTTCTCCCAGCTTCACAGACCGTCCAGGAAGACCCATGTGGCTCTGCTGGCTCGACCCGCCCCCCATTCAGCCTTGCTTCTACTGAGATTTAAAGGCACACACGCCTTCCAAAATATAAAGAGTTTCCAAGCTTTTTCTAAGCCTTCTCAGCTGCAAGGCATATTGTGGCTGTTGGGGTGGGGAATTCCACCCCCCTGCCCAGCTGGTTGGTGGTGGGCAGGAGCCTGCAAAACCATGGGATTTCCTGCCAGGACCTGGGGACTGGCAAGCCTACTGCTGAATCAGACCAGTAGTCCATCTAGTCCAGAATCCTATCTCACACAGTCTCTGCGTGAACATCCTGTCTAACAATCTGTCTCACACGTCCTGTCTCACACAGCATCCTGTCTAACAACAGGACAGAGAGGCTGAGGCCTTCATAAGTTCGTCAGAAGAGCCCTGCTGGATCAGACCAGTGAGGGTCCATCTAGTCCAGCATCCTGTCTTACACAGTGGCCAGCCAGTTCCTCTGGAGGGCCAACAACAGGGCACAGAGGCCGAGGCCTTCATAAGAACATCAGAAGAGCCCTGCTGGATCAGACCAGTGAGGGTCCATCTAGTCCAGCATCCTGCCCCACACAGTGGCCAACCAGTTCCTCTGGAGGCCAACAACAGGGCAGAGAGGCCAAGGCCTTCATACGAACATCAGAAGAGCCCTGCTGGATCAGACCAGGGGTCCATCTAGTCCAGCCTCCTGTCTCACACAGTGGCCAGCCAGTTTCCCTGGAGGGCCAACAACAGGACAGAGAGGCCAAGGCCTTCATACGAACATCAGAAGAGCCCTGCTGGATCAGACCAGTGGTCCATCTAGTTTGGCATCCTGTCTCACGTAGTAGCCAACCAGTTCCTCTGGACAGCCAACAATAGGACATAGAGTCTGAGGCCTTCCCCTGATGTTGCCTCCTGGCTCTGGGATTCAGAGGATTAGTACCTCTAAATTTGGTGATTCCCTTCAGTCACCATAGCTAGTAGTCACCATGGATAGACTTATCCTCCGTGAATCTAATGCTCTTTAAAAGCTGATGGCAACATGAAATCACCAGCTCTAGCAGAGCCAATATCATGAATCAGGACCTGCCTAGTTTAGGCGTGAGAAAACAGCGTTTCAGGAAGAAAAGAACGTTCCTGGGAAATACCAAGATATATCTATGGTCATGAGAAAGATTGGCCCCTAATGGATTTGAAAAGAAGGAATGAGGTACTCCCGCCACCTTTCCAAGCACTGTTATTATACTGAAAACAAATTTCACACATCCACAAAAATATAACAAAATCCAATTTAAGTTTGTGTTTGTTTGTTTTTTTTAAAAAAACCCAGAACTAGCAAATATGAAGCAAAGTTAATTGAAGCTCATTCAAATTACAATGAACATATGCGGGCCCAATTATTTTCTTTTGACTGGTGTGTGGCTTAGAGATGGTGTTTTCCCCCTTTAAAAATATATAAATCTTTTGTTTATTACACTATTAAAAATTATGGAGATACACCAACCATGGGGAAGATAGCCACTATAAGGAATTACATGTTTTCTCCATTTATATTTAAATAACCATCCTGGCCAAATTATACACAAATCATGCAATAATTCTCCAGTGAAATGACTATTTAGAAGAATAAAAAAAACACCCCTAAGTCACACCATTCTTTTCTTATTAACTTGCCCATTTCCTGTGCATCAAATGCGGTTGCACCATGCTTGATATGAGCCCAACACAATTGGCTTCTGATGCTAATGAGGGAAGGGAGGAGAGATCCTTTTAATATTCCAGGATTGTTGATGAGAAATGTGGGGGGACGAGAGGAAGACAAAGAAAGCCAGGCCACTGCAGTTGTGAGCGTGCGTGTGCATTTTGCGTTTGTGTGTTTTAAAGCTATCCCATGTCAGCAATTAAGTTCTGCTGCAATCACACGCACTAAAGGATGCACTTTCAATCCGCTTCCTAATGCACTTTCCAGCTGGATTTTACTGTGCGAGCTGGCAAAGTCCAGTTGGAAAGTGCACTGAACGTAGATCGAAAGTGCATGATCGTGTGTGTGTGTGTGGGATCGCAGGAGAACCGAGGTCGGTTGCAGCTGGGGCAATCCCAGGGTTGCCAACCTCTTGGAATTACGACTGATCTCTAGATTACAGAAATCAGTCAGTTCCCAAATGGCAGCTTTGCAGACTGGCCCCTGTGACAGTATACCTCACTGAGGTCCCTTCATAAGAACATAAGAGAAGCCATGTTGGATCAGGCCAACGGCCCATCCAGTCCAACACTCTGTGTCACACAGTGGCAAAAAAATTTTATATATACACACACACTGTGGCTAATAGCCACTGATGGACCTCTGCTCCATATTTTTATCTAAACCCCTCTTGAAGGTGGCTATGCTTGTGGCCGCCACCACCTCCTGTGGCAGTGAATTCCACATGTTAATTCCACATGTTAAAGCCCTATATGGCCGAGGACCGACCTACCTGAGGGACCGTCTCTCCCCGTATGAGCCCCAGAGAGCACTGAGGTCAGTAGGTAAAAACAGATTGACCACCCCTGGGCCAAAAGAAGTTAAACTTCAGACTACCTATGCACGGGCCTTCTCTACCGCGGCCCCATGCTTGTGGAATCAACTCCCAGAGGAGGTGCGGGCCCTGCGGAACCTTGATCAGTTCCGCAGGGCCTGCAAGACCACCCTTTTCAAACAGGCATTCATGAACGGCTGACCAAGTCCACAAAGAAACATCAAAATGGTCCAGTCTGGAGATCCGCCATCATTACACAAACTGACAGGCATAGCGTCGATTAATAACGGTACTGTCAGATCTAACTTAATGTTTTTAGACTTAGTAACTGTTTTAACTAATGTATTAATCGGTTTGGGGTTAATTTAATGTTTTGTTAAATGTATTGTTATTTTGCTGTTGTTAGCCGCCCTGAGCCTGCTTGGCGGGGGAGGGCGGGATATAAATAAAATTTTACTTACTTTTACTTACTTACTTAATCACCCTTTGGGTTAAGAAGTACTTCCTTTTATCCGTTTTAACCCGTCTGCTCAGCAATCTCATCGAATGCCCACGAGTTCTTGTATTGTGAGAAAGGGAGAAAAGTACTTCTTTCTCTATTTTCTCCATCCCATGCATTATCTTGTAAACCTCTATCATGTCACGCCGCAGTCGACGTTTCTCCAAGCTAAAGAGTCCCAAGCGTTTCAACCTTTCTTCATAGGAAAAGTGCTCCAGCCCTTTAAATATTCTAGTTGCCCTTTTCTGGACTTTCTCCAATGCTATAATATCCTTTTTGAGGTGCGGTGACCAGAACTGCACACAGTACTCCAAATGAGACCGCACCATCGATTTATACAGGGGCATTATGATACTGGCTGATTTGTTTTCAATTCCCTTCCTAATAATTCCCAGCATGGCGTTGGCCTTTTTTATTGCAAACGCACACTGTCTTGACATTTTCAGTGAGTTATCTACCACGACCCCAAGATCTCTCTCTTGGTCAGTCTCTACCAATTCACACCCCATCAACTTGTATTTGTAGCTGGGATTCTTGGCCCCAATGTGCATTACTTTGCACTTTTTATTTATTTATTTATGATTTGTATCCCGCCCTTCCCACAAAGATGGCTCAGGGCGACCACATTGAACCGCATCTGCCACGTTGACGCCCACTCGCCCAGACTCAACAGATCCCTTTGGAGTTCCCCACAATCCTCTCTGGTTCTCACCACCCTGAACAATTTAGTGTCATCCGCAAACTTGGCCACTTCACTGCTCACTCCCAACTCTAAATCATTTATGAACAAGTTAAAGAGCATGGGACCCAGCTGGATTTCCATCCACAAATCTCCTGGAATTTCCCAGCCTCGCAACCTTCATTTCCCCCACTCTCCCAAACACCTTAGGTGTATGTTTCATCACCATCAAATTGCTTCCAGTTTATGGTGGCCCTGTGGATGAATGACCTTCAAGATGTCCTCTCATTAACATTCTTTCTCAGGTCTTCCAAACTGCGGGTTCTTGTGGTTTCTTTGGTTAAGTCCAGAGGTGGAATTCTAGCAGGAGCTCCTTTGCATATTAGGCCACACCTCCCTGTTGTAGCCAATCCTCCAAGGGCTTACGAGGCTCTTTTTTGTAAGCTCTTGGAGGATTGGCTACATCAGAGGTGTGTGGCCTAATATGCAAAGGAGCTCCTGCTAGAATTCCACCCCTGGTTAAGTCCGGCTGTCACCTGTTGAGTCTTCAGGTGCATTCACACTACACGAAATAATGCATTTTGCAACTGGATTTTTGCTATTCTTACACAGTAAGAAGTAACGGGCCACCGAGGAGACTGGAGAATGAAGAAGACTCTTGAGAGTCCCTTGGACTGCAAGAAGATCAAATCAGTCAGTCCTAAGGGAAATCAACCCAGACTGTTCACTGGAAGGTCAGATGCTGAAGCTCAAATACTTTGGCCACCAAATGAGAAGGGCGCACTCCCTGAAGAAGATCCTGATGCTGGGAAAGACAGAAGGCAAAAGAAGAAGGGGTCCGCAAAAGATGAGATGGCTGGACAGCGCTACTGATTTTTTAAATGTTATTTTATTTTAATTTAATTTTATTCTATTTATGTCCCGCCTTCCCCGCCGAAGCAGGCTGATGTAACAAACACGAATTTGAGCAGACTTCGGAGGATGGTGGAAGACAGGAGGGCCTGGCGTGACTTTGTCCACGGGGTTGCAAAGAGTCGGACTCGACTGTGCGACTGAACAACAAACACAGTACAAATCCAGTTGCAAAATGCATTATTTTGTGTAGTGTGAATGCACTCCTCCTCTTTCCCTGTCGCTTTCATCTTTCCCTAACATTATTGCCTTTTCCAGTGACTTTTGTCTTCTCCTGATGTAACTGAAGGGTGATGGCCTCAGTTTGGCCGTCTTAGCTACTAGGGAGAATTCAGGCTTGATTTGATCTCGAGCTAGGCTTGCCAATCCCCAGGTCCCAGTGGGGATTCTTCCGGTTTCCCAGGCTCCTTCCCGCCCCAGTCAGCTGGCCAGCGGGGGAAGCCCCGCCCTCAAAGCCACCATGTGACTTTCCCCCTCCGGAGGCTCCAGTCTCAATTGGAAAGGTTCCTCTTGGGATGGGGTGTCTGTGTTACTTGGAGGAAGCTGGCAGCAACTCATGAGTAGAGAGGCCAATCCCTCGCTTTGGAGTCGCCAGAAACTGAGTGGGGGTGGGAAACTTCATTATTTCCTATGTGGAGATCGATTCTCATAGGGTATAATGGGGAATTGATCTGGAGATTTCGGGGCTCTGGGGAAACTGTGTTTTGAGGTAGAGGCACCAAATTTTCAGTATAGTATCTAGTGCCTCTCCCAAAGCACAGACCCTCCATTTGTTTTGCTTTCGTTTTAGAGCAAGTGAAGTTGTGGAGGAACTAGAACCAGTAAGTGTGTGTGTGTGTGAGAGAGGGAGAGGGCAGGGGATTCCTTGGTTTGGAGGCCCTCCCCCACTTTAGAAAGTGGAGGAGAGGGAAATGTCTACTGGGCACTCTATTATTCCCTATGGAGAACAATTACCTTAGGGAATAATGGGGAATTGATCCGCGGATATCTGGGGCTCTGGGGAGATGTTCTTTGAGGCACCAAATTTGGCACCAAATTTGCAGCATAGCATCTTATGCCTTTCCTCAAAACACCCTCCAAGTTTCAAAACAATTGGACCAGGGGGTCCAATTCTATGAGCCCCAAAAGAAGGTGCCCCTATCCTTTATTATTTCCTAGGGAAGGAAGACGTTTTAAAAAGTGTGCTCTCCCTTTAAATGTGATGGCCAGAACTCCCTTGGAGTTCAATGATGCTTGTCACACCCTTGATCTTGGGTCCACCCCAATGTCTCCTGGCCCCACCCCCAAAGTCTCCTGGCTCCACCCCCAAAGTCCCCAGATATTTCTTGAATTGGACTTGGCAACCCTATCTCGAGCCCACTTATTTGTCTATATGGCGATCCATGGTAAGCATAAAACTCTCCTCCGACACCACATTTCAAAGAAACCTTCCTTCCTGTGAGCTTTCTTCATTGTCCAACATTCACACTCATGCATGGTAATGGGGAACAGTTTGATACAAATGATTTCGATCTTGGTCACCAGCAATACGTCATCGCATCACAGCGTTGGAAGGGGTGAAAAAGGCCCTCTCGTCCAAGGCCCTGCTCCATGCAGGATCTGCCGAGAGCATCCCTGACAAGTGTTCGTCCAGTCACTGCCAGTGAGGTGGAGCTCACCACCTTCCCCGGTGGCCCATACCACGGTTGAACCAGTCTCACTGGGGGAAAAAGTTTCCCCTAATATCCAGCACGACCCGAGTTCGATCCTGGCGGAAGCTGGGTTCAGGGAGCCGGCTCAAGGTTGACTCAGCCTTCCATCCTTCCGAGGTCGGTAAAAGGAGTCTCCAAGGGGGGAAGCGTCGATGGCTGGGGAAGGAGATGGCAAACCACCCCGTAAAAAATCCGCCTCGAAAACGTTGCGATGCGACGTCAGCCCAGAGTCGGAAACGACTGGTGCTTGCACAGGGGACTGCCTTGACCTTTAATACCCAGCCGGTTCCCAGCCCTTAATTTAAACCCATGATTGCAGATCCTCTCCTCTGCTGTCAACAGGAATATCCTTACATTTAAGGATCTCTTCTAGCTCCTTTGTTGCTCCCCTTCCCGGTCTCAACCTCCTTTTGAGTTCCTGTTTACAGTCTCCCTTTTGCAGGGCTTCTTGAGTAACAGGAACTCCTTTGCATATTAGGCCACCCCCCCTTGATGTAGCCAATCCTTCTGGAGTTTACAGTAGGCCCTGTACGAAGAGCCCTGTAAGGAATTCTAGCAGGACCTCCTTTGCATATTAGGCCACACCCCTCTGATGCAGCCAATCCTCCTGGAGCTTCCAGTAGGCCCTGTACTGAGAGCCCTGTAAGGAATTCTAGCAGGACCTCCTTTGCATGTTAGGCCACACCCCCTGATGCAGCCAATCCTCCTGGAGCTTCCAGTAGGCCCTGTACTTAGAGCCCTGTAAGGAATTCTAGCAGGACCTCCTTTGCATGTTAGGCCACACCCCCTGATGCAGCCAATCCTCCTGGAGCTTCCAGTAGGCCCTGTACTTAGAGCCCTGTAAGGAATTCTAGCAGGACCTCCTTTGCATATTAGGCCACACACCCCTGATGTAGCCAATCCTCCTGGAGCTTACAGTAGGCCCTGTACTTAGAGCCCTGTAAGGAATTCTAGCAGGACCTCCTTTGCATGTTAGGCCACACCCCCTGATGCAGCCAATCCTCCTGGAGCTTCCAGTAGGCCCTGTACTTAGAGCCCTGTAAGGAATTCTAGCAGGACCTCCTTTGCATATTAGGCCACACACCCCTGATGTAGCCAATCCTCCTGGAGCTTCCAGTAGGCCCTGTACGAAGAGCCCTGTAAATTCTGGGAGGATTGGCTATATCAATGGGGTGTGGCTTAATATGCAAAGGAGGTCCAGCTACCAAAAAAGCCCTGCCCTTTGGATTGATGATGGAGCCACGGAAAAGAAGATCTTTGATCAATTACAGTTTCTTGGTTGTCAACCTTAACGTTGTGTAATTCCCCAGTAGTTATTGCACACACATATATACACACATATATACACACACTGTGGCTAAAAGCCATTGATGGACCTCTGCTCCATATTTTTATCTAACCCCCTGTTGAACTGGCTATGCTTGTAGCCACCACCACCTCCTGTGGCAGTGAATTCCACATGTTAATCACCCTTTGGGTGAAGAAGTACCTCCTTTTATCCGTTCTAACCCGACTGCTCAGCAATTCATTGAATCCGTTCTAACCCGACTGCTCAGCAATTTCATCGAATGCCCACGAGTTCTTGTATTGTGAGAAAGGGAGAAAAGTACCTTTCTCTACCTTCTCCATCCCATGCATCATCTTGTAAACATCTATCATGTCACCCCGCAGTCGACGTTTCTCCAAGCTAAAGAGCCCCAAGCGTTTTAACCTTTCTTCATAGAGAAAGTGTTCCAAACCTGTAATCATTCTAGTTGCCCTTTTCTGCACTTTTCCCAGTGCTATAATATCCTTTTTGAGGTGCGGTGACCAGAATCGCACACAGTATTCCAAATGAGACCGCACCGTCGATTTATACACATTTATAACGTTTTATTATAAATAAATAAAATTATAGGCAAAACCAGTTTTCAAAAATTTATTTGGGACATTTGCCAGCAAAATCCAGAAGACTTTTGCATCTGCTTAGAGAAGAGGTTCAGGCCCAGCTCGCTCCTAATACAAATATAAACATTTAGGTGGCATTCTTAATATTAATCAATAATATATATTTTAAAACCATTCACTGAAAAAAAAATTTAAGAAATTATCCATTTCCGTTCAACTGTGTGCTGTATCTCATTATAATCACCATGGATTATTCCAGGATGAGAGATTCTGAAGAAAATAAAGAGGCTGCAGAGACCATTTTGCCAGCAAAATTCAGAAGGGTTTTGTATCTGCTTAGAGAAGAAGTTAAAGCCTGGCTTGCTCCCAGTATCGACACCGAATTGTAACAAGAGGCTGATAACTTTGAAGGAAATCAGAATACTTTTGATTTAATTTCAAGCCATTGGTTGAATACTCCCGAGGAAGACTTTCGATGAAATGAGCCTATATCCAGGTGCTCATTGGATGGACCTTTTTTTTTTTTTTGTATTATTGTAAAATTGTTCATCTTTATAATGTGTACAAAAGATTTACATGACTCTTTTTAAAAGTTCTTAATTTGGTACTTGCTCTCAGCTGCTAGGACATTGTATGCGCAGCTGTGGAAACAGGGAAAAATACCAGAGAAATGGGACTGGATTGTGAAAGTTTTATCGTGGAGTGAGATGGACAAATTAACTAAAACTTTAAGAGACTATGATTTAGATATATTCAAAAAGGAGTGGAAGAAATTTAAAGGATATATGGAGAAAGAATGGAATATAAAAAGTCATTGGACAATTTATTAGTATTAATGAGAGAAGAAAAATATTGAACTTTGATTGGTTAGCGGTACCTTTGTAATTGAATTTAAATTTATAACTTCGGGGAAGTTAAATATTGGAAGGAGGGGGGGTTGAAATATCATATGGGTTAGCATAGAAAAGA
Organism: Heteronotia binoei; assembly: GCF_032191835.1. Lineage (NCBI taxonomy): Eukaryota > Metazoa > Chordata > Lepidosauria > Squamata > Gekkonidae > Heteronotia > Heteronotia binoei. The sequence continues at coordinate 12,435,710 of NC_083243.1, read as the reverse complement.
GACAATTAATTATTGTAACCATATGTTGCTAATAAATTGTTAAAAAATGACTCTTTTTAAAAGTTTTACTAAACACTGTTAGCCAGGTTTTTTTATTATTGCCTGCAAAACTGTGATCCCATAAAAAGTACAAAGACAACCTCCTCAATTTGTTGTGTGGTGGGGTTAGCGTTGTCAACATTGAGGTGGAGCCTGGACATCTCCCATTGTATTAAAGAGATCAGTCCCCTTGGAGAAAATGTCTACTTTGGAGGATGGACTCTATGCAAGAAGTATTCCAAACCCTGCCCTTTCTGGGCTCCATTCCCAAATCTCCAGGAACATTAGAACATAAGAGAAGACATGTTGGATCAGGCCAACGGCCCATCCAGTCCAACATTGGCCAAAAAAAACAGGCACCATCAAGAGGTCCATCAATGGGGCCAGGACAATAGAAGTCCTCCCACTGTGGTCTCCCCCCAAGCACCAAGAATACAGAGCATCACTTGCCCCAGACAGAGAGTTCTAACAATACGCTGTGGCTAATAGCCACTGATGGACCTCTACTCCAAATGTTGATCCAATCTCCTCTTGAAGCTGTCTATGCTTGTAGCCACCACCACCTCCTGTGGCAGTGAATTTCATGTGTTGATCACCCTTTGGGTGAGGAAGGACTTCCTTTTATCAGTCCTAACCTGACTGCTCAGCAATTTTATTGAATGTCCACAAGTCCTCGTATTGTGAGAAAGGAAGAAAAGGACTTCTTTCTCTACCTTCTCCATCCCATGCATAATCTTATAAACCTCTATCATGTCACCCCTCAGTCAACGTTTCTCCAAGCTAAAGTGCTCCAAGGAATTTCCCAACATGGAGCCAGCACCTCTATCTCCAGATCAATTCCCTTGGATAAATGGCTGCTTTGGAAGATGGACTTGATGTCATTACAACGTTGTAGTCCCTCCTTGTCCCCAAAGAGTCATTTTGGTGTAGTTTGGTTCCCCACTCCTCCACATGCAACTACTGATGTGACATTGAGTTAGTCATGAGCAAGAGCAGCTCTAGAAAGAGCTCTCTCCGCCCCACCTACCTCGCAGGGTGTCTGTTGTGTGGAGGGGAAGGGAAAGGAGATTGTAAGCCGCTCTGAGACTCCAAGTGAAGGGTGGGGTATAAATCCAACCTCTTCTCGAATCTCCAGGAATTTCTCAACCCGGAGTTGACAACCCTACCATCCCTTGTTAGCCATGCACTTATGGGGAGGGGCTGTAGCTCAGAAGTAGACCCTCTGCTTGGCATGCAGAAGGTCCCAGGTTCAATCCCAGGTATCTCCTGTTGAAAAGGACCGGACAGGAGGTGATGGGAAAGACCTCTTGCCTGAGACTCCTGAAGAGCCACCATCAGTTTGAGTAGACAATACCGACCTTGCATATTAAGCCACACCCCATTGATATAGCCAATCCTCCCAGAGCTTACAGGGCTCTTCATACAGGGCCTACTGTAAGCTCCAGGAGGATTGGCTACATCAGGGGGTGTGACCTAATATGCAAATACAGGGCTTTTTTGTAGGAAGAGTGTTGGACTGGATGGGCCATTGGCCTGATCCAACAGGGCTTCTCTTATGTCCTTATGTGACTCAGAGTGTTGGACTGGATGGGCCATTGGCCTGATCCAACAGGGTTTCTCTTATGTTCTTATGTGACATAGAGTGTTGGACTGGATGGACCATTGCCTGATCCCACATGGCTTCCCTTATGTTCTTATGTGACACAGAGTGTTGGACTGGATGGGCCATTGGCCTGATCCAACATGGCTTCTCTTATGTTCTTATGTGACACAGAGTGTTGGACTGGATGGGCCACTGGCCTGATCCCACATGGCTTCCCTTATGTTCTTATGTGACACAGAGTGTTGGACTGGATGGGCCATTGGCCTGATCCAACAGGGTTTCTCTTATGTTCTTATGTGACACAGAGTGTTGGACTGGATGGGCCACTGGCCTGATCCCACATGGCTTCCCTTATGTTCTTATGTGACACAGAGTGTTGGACTGGATGGGCCATTGGCCTGATCCAACAGGGCTTCTCTTATGTTCTTATGTGACACAGAGTGTTGGACTGGATGGGCCACTGGCCTGATCCAACATGGCTTCTCTTCTGTTCTTATGTGACACAGAGTGTTGGACTGGATGGACCATTGGCCTGATCCAACATGGCTTCTCTTATGTTCTTATGTGACACAGAGTGTTGGACTGGATGGGCCACTGGCCTGTGATCCAACATGGCTTCTCTTATGTTCTTATGTAACACAGAGTGTTGGACTGGATGGGTCATTGGCCTGATGCAACGTGGCTTCTCTTCTGTTCTTATGTGACTCAGAGTGTTGGACTGGATGGGCCACTGGCCTGATCCAACATGGCTTCTCTTATGTTCTTATGTGACACAGAGTGTTGGACTGGATGGGCCCTTGGCCTGATCCAACATGGCTTCTCTTATGTTCTTATGTGACACAGAGTGTTTGACTGGATGGGCCATTGGCCTGATCCAACATGGCTTCTCTTATGTTCTTATGTGACTCAGAGTGTTGGACTGGATGGGCCATTGGCCTGATCCAACATGGCTTCTCTTATGCTCTTATGATTGGAGCAGGGCAGCAGGGATTTGGATCCTTCTGCCCCTTTTTCCTGAGTCCCCAAGCTCGGTCCTACAGGCTCCTATGAGCTAGGGAAGAACTCCATATCATTGATACAATTCCAACCGCATATACAAAAATGGACCAAGTATCTGATTCACTATAAGACAATTTCATGTGTTGTTTTCCAAGAAAATTAACAGTCAGCTCTCCGCTAAGGTAGCCGTTGACTAAAACAAAAGGAGCAGTATTTTCTACCTACCCCTTTATACCTTATTAACACAATCAGATTTAGTTAGAATGCCCCCTGGATTTGCAAATAATCTCTCCCCCCACCACCACCCCGGTTGAACACCTTTTTTTGGTCTCTCCTCTCAAGGGGGTTACCTTTGGCTGCCAAAGCACCGCTAAGATGCCCAGAGATGTTTATTTTTTCTCCCTGCCCCCCCCCACCCCATTTGCCTTTGAACGCTTCTCAACTTGACTGTGATTAACCGTGCTAATAGCAACAGAGATTTCCTACTCTCTCCCCCCCCCCCCTTCCATCTTTTATTAATGTCACTCGTTAGGAGTTGAAAAGACGTGCACTAAATGCTCGCTTTTCATCTCCATCAAGAAAGCCACGCTAAGCAAATAATAATAATACTACTAATAAAAAGTCTTTCGCTGTAGCATAAGGGATTGTCGAGATGGTAATCAGGGACACGGGTAATTGAAGCGTTTGGGGGAGACCCCTTCGGAATCCTCCACCTCTTTAATAGGATAAAATGAGCTGGAGTGGTTCGGCGTTTGAAGAGGTTATGATATAATTGGCAGGGCTGTCTGGGTAGGCCGCCGGACCAGGCGATCAGGTGGCGGGCCGGGGGCAACCTCTGAAGGGTGAGTGTCAGCTCCCCCGACACGCTAATTAGCCTAAATTCGTTAGGCTGAGTTTATGCCGGCTTTTGAATTTCCTCCATGTTTTGTTTTTTTAAAACCAAGCTCGTGTGCAGAGGAATCCGAAACGGTCAACGTACTCTCTAAGCCGGGGGTGTCGAACTCATTTGTTATGAGGCCCAGATCCGACATAAAGGAGACCTCGTCGGGCCGGGCCAAGTGTGTCGTAAAATGTAATGCCATGTAGTGGAGATATAAACTTTAGAAAGGACACAGACAAACCCAGTTAAAGATTTTGTATCTCTCCTGTGTGATCGAGGGAACTCGGCAAAGGAAGCTCTGGCTCTTTCCCTCCCTCCCCGAGGGATGAGGAGGAGGCAGAGCCTCAGCCAGTAGAAGGAGGAGAGGCTCAGTAGCTCTGCTGTGCGATTGAGAGAGCCTGGCAAAGCAGGCCCTCCTTCCTCCCCAAGTGAGGAGCCTCAGCCAATAGAGAAAATAGAGGCTTTGCTCTTTAGCTCCTTTGAAATTGAAATTGAACAAGCTTTGTGCAAAGCAAGTTGTGACAAAGAAGGAAGCAAGAGAGAGTGTCAAGCATCGATATGTCTCAATAACCAGTCTTTTGTTGTTAAATCAAAAGTTGCTTTATTGTAGAAACTCAGAACCTTTACCAAGGACAGAATCCTTGGAAGTAATGACATATACATGATTACATAGTTACTATATAGGATTACTGCAAAGGACAGTATACAGATGCAATTTGAGTCATGGGTTCAAAGGTTACTGCATAGTATCTCTTTTATTACTAAGGAATTTAGGCTATTAAAAACATCTCCCTCTCTCACACTTCTCCGAGACCTGATAAGAACTGTCTGTGTGAATCTGGGAGAGAGGCACCTCACAGCTTCACCAGCCAGGCAGTAGCATAAACATCTTTGGGCTAGATAGATTTACTGCTTGCCCAAACATTGTAAAGAGAAGGGGGGCGGTGGATACTAGCAGCCTGCTCTCTGTCTAAGAAACCATCATGGCACTTAGAAATATGCATGCTTGACAGAGAGGCAGAAGGAAGCAGACTTGCTTGCGGGCCTGATAGGAACCCTCCTGGGCCCTGATGTGGCCCCCAGGCTGCACGTTTGACACCCCTGCTCTAAGCTGCAAAGTCTTGTGAACAAAAATCCTACTTTGTGAGCAACTGGCATGAAAGTTGTGAGCTGCTGCATTAATTAGTTTGCTCGAGAGTGGGGGGCATCTTTCCTGAGCTAAGACAAAAATGCGTGAGCCGGGGGCTAAAAAAAATGCGAGCTAGCTCACACTAACTCAGCTTAGAGGGGGAACGCTGGAAACGGTTCACCTGGTAAGAGCCAAGGATGGTGGCGGGGGGTCGCTCATTCGTAGGGTTGTCAATCCCCAGGTGGGGGCAGGGGATCCCCCGGTTTGGGGGCCCTCCCCCCGCTTCAGGGTCGTCAGAAAGCAGGCTGAGGGGAGGGAAATGTCTGCTGAGAACTCTATTATTCCCTATGGAGATTTATTCCCATAGAAAATAATGGAGAATTGATCCACAGGTATCTGGGGCTCGAGGGGGGGCTGTTTTTTGAGATAGAGGCACCAGATTCTTAGCACAGCATCTAGTGCCTCTCCCCAAAACATCCCCCAAGTTTCAAAATGATTGGACAAGGGGGTCCAATTCTATGAGCCCCAAAAGAAGGTGCCCATATCCTTCATTATTTCCTATGGAAGGAAGGCATTGAAAAGGTGTGCCGTCCCTTTAAATGTGATGGCCAGAACTCCCTTTGGAGTTCAATTATGCTTGTCACAGCCTTGATCTTGGCTCCACCCCTAATGTCTTCTGGCTCCACCCCCAAAGACCTCAGATATTTCTTAAATTGGACTTGGCAACCCTACTCATTCGTCAGGGTCGGGCTTGGCACACCAAACATATAACTCGAGATTCCAACGTGCAGATGGGGCCTGGAGATCTCCTGGGATTACTGCAGCTCTCCAGAGAGCAGAGAGCTCTTCCCCTAGTGGAAAAAATGCCTTTGAAGGGTGGGCGGTTATACCGTGCTGAAGTCTTTCTCCTCCGTTCCCCAGACTCTGTTCTCCCCAGGCTCCACTCTCAAATCTCCAGGAATTTCCCAAACTGGAGCTGGCACCCTTATTACCTAATGTCTGCATGCAGGACTGGACGTTCCTTAATCTACACCGGAAAAGTTTTGCATTTGCCAGTAAAAGCAATTCGATATCCGAGGAATGAAAAGAGAAGAGCAGGTACATTTTTAGGGGTAGGGGGGGATAGAGATGAATATTTCTGAATTATTACAAGCAGCCCAATTTTGCATACAAAGATTTTATTTATTTATTTATTTTATTCAATTTTTAGCCCGCCCTCCCTGTAGAACAGGCTCAGGGTGGGTTATATCAGAAAAACCATCGACAGTAAAAACAGTAAAAGACCCATTTAAAATACATAAAATCTAAAATCTGTTGAGGCTGGGTGAGTGGGCGCCAACGTGGCAGATGAGGTTCAATGTGGCCAAGTGCAAAGTAATGCACATTGGGGCCAAGAATCCCAGCTACAAATACAAGTTGATGGGGTGTGAACTGGCAGAGACTGACCAAGAGAGAGATTTTGGGGTCGTGGTAGATAACTCACTGAAAATGTCAAGATAGTGTGCGATTGCAATAAAAAAGGCCAACGCCATGCTGGGAATTATTAGGAAGGGAAATGAAAACAAATCAGCCAGTATCATAATGCCCCTGTATAAATCGATGGTGTGGTCTCATTTGGAATACTGTGAATAATTCTGGTCACCGAACCTCAAAAAGGATATTATAGCATTGGAAAAAGTGCAGAAAAGGGCAACTAGAATGATTAAAGGTTTGGAACACTTTCCCTATGAAGAAGGGTTGAAACGTTTGGGGCTCTTTAGCTTGGAGAAACGTCGACTGCGGGGTGACATGATAGAAGTTTACAAGATAATGCATGGGATGGAGAAGGTAGAGAAAGAAGTCCTTTTCTCCCTTTCTCACAATACAAGAACTCGTGGGCATTCGATGAAATTGCTGAGCAGTCAGGTTAAAACTGATAAAAGGAAGTCCTTCTTCACCAAAGGGTGATTAACATGTGGAATTCACTGCCACAGGAGGTGGCGGCGGCAACGGGCATAGACGGCTTCAAGAGGGGGTTAGATAAAAATATGGAGCATAAAAATATGGTTAGATGAAAATATGAATTATATATATTTTGGCGACTGTGTGACACAGAGTGTTGGACTAGATGGGCGATTGGCCTGATCCAACATGGCTTCTCTTATGTTCTTAAGTGTGACAGAGTGTTGGACTGGATGGGCCATTGGCCTGATCCAACATGGCTTCTCTTATGTTCTTATGTGACACAGAGTGTTGGACTAGATGGGCGATTGGCCTGATCCAACATGCCTTCTCTTATGTTCTTAAGTGTGACACAGAGTGTTGGACTGGATGGGCCATTGGCCTGATCCAACATGGCTTCTCTTATGTTCTTATGTGACACAGAGTGTTGGACTGGATGGGCCACTGGCCTGATCCAGCATGGCTTCTCTTATGTTCTTAAGTGTGACACAGAGTGTTGGACTGGATGGGCCATTGGCCTGATCCAACATGGCTTCTCTTATGTTCTTATGTGACACAGAGTGTTGGACTGGATGGGCGATTGGCCTGATCCAACATGGCTTCTCTTATGTTCTTATGTGACACAGAGTGTTGGACTAGATGGCAATTGGCCTGATCCAACATGGCTTCTCTTATGTTCTTAAAATCACGACGACTAAGATGTCTGATTCCACTCACAGATGTGACCCATTGTCCAGGTCCAGCAGATCCTGTAGTGCTGGGATGGAATGGGGGCGGGGGGGGGGGAGACGGGTAACAAGTGACACCTACTGCTTCAGCTGAAAGCCTGGCAAAAGAGCTCTGTTTTGCAGGCCCTGTGGAACTGAAGCAGATCCCGCAGGGCCCGGATCTCCCATATTTATTTGGAAGTCCCATATTTATTTATTGTATTTATTAATGTGCCCCGTGGCGCAGAGTGTTAAAGCTGCAGTACTGCAGTCCTAAAGTCTGCTCTGAATTTAATCCCCTGTGGAAGCTGGGTTTTCAGGTAGCCAGCTCGAGGTTGACTCAGCCTTCCAGCTTTCCGAGGTCGGTAAAATGAGTCCCCAGCTTGCTGGGGGGAAAGCGTAGACGACTGGGGAAGGCAATGGCAAACCACCCCACCTTGTGAAAGCAATGTCACCCCAAAATCGGAAACGACTGGTGCTTGCACAGGGGATCTTTCCTTTTCCTTAAATTCAAGTAGCTGGCTTGAGGTTGACTCAGCCTTCCATCCTTCCGAGGTCAGTAAAATGAGTCCCCATTTTGCCGGGGGGAAAGTGTAGATGACCGGGGAAGGCAATGGCAAACCACCCCATAAAAAGGTCTGCTGTGAAAACGTTGTGAAAGCAACGTCACCCCAGAGTTGGAAACGACTGGTGCTTGCACAGGGGACTACCTTTACCTTTAATCTCAAATACAAGAGCCCCGTGGCACAGAGTTGTAAAGCTGCAGTACTGCAGTTGGAGCCCTCTGCTCATGACCTGAGTTTGATCCCAGTGGAAGCTGGTTCAGGTTGCCGGCCCAAGGTTGACTCAGCCTTCCATCCTTCCGAGGTCGGTAAAAGGAGTCCCCAGCTTGCTGGGGGGAAAGCGTAGACAACTGGGGAAGGCAATGGCAAACCACCCCATCAAAAGTCTGCCGTGAAAAGGTTGTGAAAGCAACGTCACCACAAGGTCGGAAACGACAGGTGCTTGCACAGGGGACCTTTCCTTTCCCCCTGCTTTTCTCCCCAATGGGGCCTCGAAGAAACTTATGGCATTCTGCTCTCCTCCATTTTATTTCCACAACCACTCTGTGAGCATGGCCAGTGGGGGGAGTAGGCGAGGTAGTGGGCCGCCTCAGGCCCACTCCTATGCCTCAGGCTTACTCTTATGCAGGCCTCAGATTCAGCAGAAGCTCATGGGAGCACAGCTCCTGAACCTTTCTGAGGGTTCCCACTCTTCCTCCCCACCTGCCTTGTCCATTGAATAGTAGGTGCAGCTGCATAACAATCCCTGGATTAGGAGAGTGGGCAGCCAGTCAGCCCCCAGAAGCCCTCATTAACTCCTGGAGAAGCCCACGCCACCCTTTCTCCACTTCTTATGTGATTTTGGGTGGAGGGTGGCTTGCTGGCTTTTTTGATTAGGGGGGCGGCCCAGGAGAGCCAGCCCAAGCAGGATCTCTAGCCAGCCCAAGCAGGCCTCACTTGCCCGGGGCTCTCCTTTCTTGCATTGGGTTGCTTTTGGATGGGGGCTGGGATGGGGGCGAGGGACATATGCTAATGAGTTGTGCTAATGAGCTTCGTCATCTATTTTTTTACAAAATGACCCCTGCTCCTATGTAAGAGTACACAGGATTGCAGCTTGAATCAATTTTACCTGTACTAAACAGGCAAATTCTTGCCAGGTAAGTTTGTCCCTAGATTAAAGAGCCAAGAGATTTCTTTCTTCTTTTGTAAACTCTTATGTTTCTTTTTAAATTTCCACTTCCCATCCCGATTAATCAACTTTAGCCACGCAAAGAGACTGGTGGAGCATTCAAAATAACTTGCACAAATCTGTTTTAATTGAAAAAGGGGGGGGGGGCTCTGAGTGGAACGAATGAGACAAAAGGGAGGATTTTGCTCTGCACTGTAAGCTTTGCCTCGGAGACGTCAGCAAGGGAGGTGGTGGTAGAATCTGCCTTTGGTAATACCGATGCCATGAAAAATAGATCCAGTGGGTCCTTATGGCTACCAATGGTCCCTGAGAGAGAAGACCTCTCCCCTGATGTGTTGGGATTCCAAAGAAGAGGAAGAAGAAGATGATGATGATATTGGATTTATATCCCGCCCTCCACTATGAAGAGTTTCAGAGCGGCCTACAATCTCCTTTCCCTTCCTCCCCCACAACAGACACCCTGTGAGGTGTGTGGGGCTGAGAGGGCTCTCCCATCAGCTGCCCTTCCAAGGACAGAGTCTCAGAGCGGCTCACAATCTCCTTTCCCTTCCTCCCCCACAACTAGGCTTCCCAACCCCCCCACGCTGGCAGGGGACCCGCGATTTTGCAGCCTCCTCCCCCACTCTCCAAAAATCCGGAAGGGGGGTGGGGAACATGCGTGTAGGCATAAGGCTGTGCAGGAAACAGGAAGGGCTTCATTGGAAAGGGTCAGTAATAGTTTCCATGGAGAATAGGGTTGCCAAGTCCAATTCAAGAAATATCTGGGGACTTTGGGGGTGGAGCCAGGAGACATTGGGGGTGGAGCCAAGATCAAGGCTGTGACAAGCATAATTGAACTCCAAAGGGAGTTCTGGCCATCACATTTAAAGAGACGGCACACCTTTTCAATGCCTTCCTTCCATAGGAAATAATGAAGGATAGGGGCACCTTCTTTTGGGGCTCATAGAATTGGACCCCCTGGTCCAATCTTTTTGAAACTTGGGGGGTATTTTGGGGAGAGGCACTAGATGCTATACGGAAAATTTGGTGCCTCTACCCAAAAAAACAGCCCCCCCCCAGAGCCCCGGATACCCGCAGATCAATTCTCCATGATTTTCTATGGGAATAAATCTCCATAGGGAATAATAGAGTTCCCAGCAGACATTTCCCTCCCCCCCCTGCTTTCTGACAACCCTGAAGCAGGGGGAGGGTTTCCAAACCGGGGGATCCCCTGCCCCCACCTGGGGATTGGCAACCCTAATGGAGAACGGCCCCTCTCTTTCTTTTGCTTTCATTTTCACAGCAAGGAAAGTTCTGCAGGAAGAAGATCTAGTAAGTATTTGTGTGTGTGAGAGAGGGAGGGGGCAGGGGATTCCCTGGATTGGAGGCCCTCCCCCCCCTTTAGAAAGCGTGGAGGGGGGAGGGAAATGTCTATTGGGCACTCTATTATTCCCTATGGAGATCGATTCCCATAGGGAATAATAGGGAATTGATCCGCAGGTTTTGGGGGCTCTGGGGGGGGGGCTATTTTTTGCGGTAGAGGCACCATATTTTTAGTATAGCTTACCTTGATTCATAGATCTTACATTCCATGTTCTGATGCAGTATTGTTCTTTGCAGTATCGGACTGATCTTTCACCATCAGACACATCAACAGCTGAGCTTTGGCCCAGCCGCTATTAGCCACAGTGTGTATATAGAGTGTTGGACTGGATGGGCCATTGGCCTGATCCAACATGGCTTCTCTTATGCTCTTATGTGACACAGAGTGTTGGACTGGATGGGCCATTGGCCTGATCCAACATGGCTTCTCTTATGTTCTTATGTGTGACCCAGAGTGTTGGACGGGATGGGCCACTGGCCTGATCCAACATGGCTTCTCTTATGTTCTTATGTGACACAGAGTGTTGGACTGGATGGGCCATTGGCCTGATCCAACATGGCTTCTCTTATGCTCTTATGTAACACAGAGTGTTGGACTGGATGGGCCATTGGCCTGATCCAACATGGCTTCTCTTATGCTCTTATGTGACACAGAGTGTTGGACTGGATGGGCCATTGGCTTGATCCAACATGGCTTCTCTTATGTTCTTATGTGACACAGAGTGTTGGACTGGATGGGCCACTGGCCTGATCCAACATGGCTTCTCTTATGCTCTTATGTGACACAGAATGTTGGACTGGATGGGCCATTGGCCTGCTCCAACATGGCTTCTCTTATGTTCTTATGTTCTCTTTCTGTGGTTATTTGAACGCTCTTCCCCAGTAGCATATTGGGCACCTTCTGACCTGAGGGGCTCATCTTCCAGCGCCATATCTTTTAGCCTTTTGTTTCTGTTCATAGGGTTTTCTTGGCAAGGATACTGGAGTGGTTTGCCATTTCCTTCTCCAGTGGATCACATTTAGTCTGCGTTCTCAGCTGTGGCCTGTCCATCTTGGGTGGCCCTGCATGGCATAGCCCACAGCCTCATTGAACCGCGCAAGCCTCTCGCCACGACAAGGCAGCAATCCATGGATAGGAATGGGTGAATTTAACTCAGAGGATCACTACATCTATTATTTTGTCCAAGAGTCGCATAGAGGGGAGGGACAGTGGCTCAGTGGTAGAGCATCTGCTTGGGAAGCAGAAGGTCCCAGGTTCAATCCCCAGCATCTCCAACTAAAAAGGGTTCAGGCAAGTAGGCATGAAAAACCTCAGCTTGAGACCCTGGAGAGCCGCTGCCAGTCTGGGAAGACAATACTGACTTTGATGGACCAAGGGTCTGATTCAGTATAAGGCAGCTTCATATGTTCATAGAAGAAATGGTGTAGCCTTTATAGTTAACAAGAGAGTGAGGAAGGCAGTAATAGGATACAATCTCAAAAATGACAGAATGATCTCGGTCCGTATCCAAGGCAAACCATTCAATATCACAGTAATCCTATGCCCCAACCACTGATGCAGAAGAGGCTGAAGTGGACCAGTTCTATGAAGATCTACAATACCTTCTAGAAATAACACCAAAAAAAGATGTCCTCCTCATCATAGGGGACAGGAAGTCAAAAGGTGACCAGAACAACTGACAAGTTTGGCCTTGGAGAACAAAATGAAGCTGGGCAAAGGCTAATAGAGTTTTGTCAAGAGAACAAGCTGGTCATAGCGAACACCCTCTTCCAACAACCTAAAAGGCGACTCTACACGTGGACATCACCTGATGCACAACACAGAAATCAGATTGATTATATACTTTGAAGTCAAAGATGGAGAAGCTCCTTACAGTCAGCAAAAACAAGACCTGGAGCTGACTGCGGCTCAGATCATGAGCTACTCATTGCAAAATTCAGGCTTAAACTGAAAAAAACTGGAGAAGCTATTAGGCCATTCAGGTTTGACCTTGATCACATCCCTTATGAATATACAATGGAGGTGAAGAATAGGTTTAAGGAACTAGAGCTGATAGAGTGTCTGAAGAACTATGGACGGAGGTTTGTGACATTGTACCAAAGGTAGTAATCAGCACCATCCCAAAGAAAAAGAAATGCAAGAAAGCAAAGTGGCTGTCTGATGAGGCTTTACAAATAGCTGAGGAAAGAAGGAAAGCGAAAGGCAAAGGTGAAAAGGAAAGATTCACCCAACTTAATGCAGATTTCCAGAGAGCCGCAAGGAGAGATGCCTTCCTGAAGGAACAATGCAAAGCAATAGAGGAAAATAATAGAATGGGAAGGACAAGAGATCTATTTAAGAAAACTGGAGATATCAAGGGAACGTTTCGTACAAAGAAGGCCATGATAAAGGACAAAAATGGTAGGGACCTAACAGAAGCAGAAGAGATCAGGAAGAGGTGGCAAGAATACACAGAAGAATTATACAAGAAGGATCTCAATGTCCCGTACAACCATGACAGTGAAATCGATGACCTTGAGCCAGACATCCTGGAGTGTGAAGTCATATGGGCTTTAGAAAGCATTACTAACAACAAAGCGAGCAGAGATGATGGTATCCCAGTTGAGCTTTTGAAAGTCCTAAAAGATGATGCTGTTAAAGTGATGCACACATTATGTCAACAAATTTGGAAAACACAACAGTAGCCACAGGATTGGAAAAGATCAGTTTATATCCCAATCCCAAAGAAGGGTAATGCCAAGGAATGTTCAAACTATCACACCATTGCACTCATTTCAAGATCCTACAAGCTAGGCTTCAGCAGTATGTAGATCGGGAACTACCAGAAGTTCAAGCTGCGTTTCGGTGAGGTAGAGGAACTAGAGATCAAATTGCCAACATTCGATGGATTATGGAGAAAGCACCGGAGTATCAGAAAAACGCCTATTTCTGTTTCATTGACTATGCTAAAGCCTTTGATTGTGTGGATCACAACAAACTGTGGCAAGTCCTTATAGAGACAGGAGTACCAGACCACCTCACATGCCTCCTGAGAAACCTGTATAAGGGTCAAGAAGCAACTGTCAGAATGGGATATGGAACAACTGATTGGTTTAGAATAGGAAAAGGAGTTCGACAAGTATGTATATTGTCACCCTGCTTATTTAATATATATGCAGAGTACATCATGCGGAATGCTGGCCTGGATGAAGCACAAACCAGAATTAAGATTGCCGGGAAAAACATCAACAACCTCAGATATGCAGATGACACTACTCTAATGGCAGAAAGTGAGGAGGACCTAAAGAACCTCTTGTTGAGGGTGAAAGAAGAGAGCACAAAAGTAGGCTGAAACTCAACATCAAAAAAAACTAAGATCATGGCATCTGGCCCCATCACACCTTGGCAAATAGGAGGGGAAGGCATGGAAGTAGTGACAGACTTCACATTTCTGGGATCCAAGATCACTGCAGATGATGACTGTAGCCATGAAATTAAAAGATGTTTGCTCCTTGGGAGGACAGCTATGGCGAACCTGGGCAGTATAATAAAAAGTAGAGACATTACCCTGCCAACAGAGGTCCATATAGTCAAAGCGATGGTATTCCCAGTAGTAATGTATGGCTGTGAGAGCTGGACCATAAGGAAGGCCAAGCGCAGAAGAATAGATGCTTTTGAGATGTGGTGCTGGAGAAGACTCTTGAGAGTCCCTTGGACTGCAAGAAGATCCAATCAGTCAGTCTTGAGGGAAATCAACCCTGATTGTTCCCTGGAAGATCAGATGCTGAAGCTGAAGCTGAAATCCTTTGGCCACCCAATGTGAAGGGAGCACTCTCTGGAGAAGACCTTGATGCTGGGAAAGACAGAAGGCAAAAGAAGAAGGGGACGGCAAAAGAGGAGATGGCTGGACAGTGTTACCGATGTAACAAACACGAATTTGAGCAGACGTCGGAGGATGGCGGAAGACAGGAGGGCCTGGCGTGACTTTGTCCATGGGGTTGCAAAGAGTCGGAATCGACTGTGCGACTGAACAACAAAAAACCCATTCCATATTTTAACGCCCACGGTACTGTTTTTTTAAATCCTCCCACCTTCAGATTGTGTAGGACTTTTAAATCACTCAGTATATCTTACATTTTTCTTCAAAAAAAAGAAAAAGAAAAAGGTTGTCCTGATAGTTTCGCACAAAGCGATCCGTATTGTTAGTCTTAACCATCTTTCCGCCCCCCTCCCCCAGTTAGTAAACTTAATTTGAATTTAGAAAGTCTCCAAGTGGTAATTGATTCACAAGTCTGGATTAGAATTCTAGCAGCAATACTTGACTTGGTCAAAATCGCTGTTAGGAAGAGACGCAATTTTTACACAGTACTTCACATTGATTAAGTAATGTGCGAAAATAGGGAAAAAAGTATTTGAATCTTAATCATAGTCATTTGCATGAAATAAAAGTCTGTGTCGGGGGAATGCACATTATAATAACTCCTCGGTGTTTTGATTGCATCAGTGAGCAGAGAAGTTGTCGCGATTCCCCCCCCCCCCTTTCTTGCTGTGATGTACGAGAATTCTGACATTTCCAGGGCATCTTTTTGGGATACTGCAGGAGTTTTAAGAATATTTGATTTTGAGCTAGCCGAGCAAATAGACTCAATTGGTTCCTTCTGCAAAGTGTGAGATTAGAACAGGCCACGTTCTTAGACGGATCTAATAATAAGGCTTACTGGTGTGGCGCTTATTAATGAATTGATTTTTCAAGAAGTTTAGAGACTGCCTTTCCCCAGCAAAGGTGGGTTATTATTAATTATTATTATTAAATTCACTTTAATAAGTGAGAGCCAGTTTGGTGTAGTGGTTAAGCGCGCGGACTCTTATCTGAGAGAACCGGACTTGATTCCCCACTCCTCCACTTGCAGCTGCTGGAATGGCCTCGTAGCCATCGCATAGCTCTTGTAGGAGTTGTCCTTGAAAGGGCAGCTGCTGTGAGAGCCCTCTCAGCCCCACCCACCTCATAGGGCTTCTGTTGTGAGGGGAGAAGATATAGGAGATTGTGAGCCGCTCTGAGTCTCTGGTTGAGATCTGTAGTCGTCTTTGTCTTTTTCTTGTATCCTACTTTTCTCCTCCATGGAGATCCAAGCTGGCTTACAGCGTTCTCCTCTCCTCCATTTTATCCTTACAACAACCTTGTGAAGTAGGTTAGGCTGAGAAAGTGTGACTGGCCCAAGGTCACCCAGCAAGCTTCTATGGCATAAGTGTGGATTCGAACCCAGGTCTTTATATACTAGTCCGACACTCACTACACCATGCTGGATTCCCAACACAATTCTGGTGTGCTTTGCATGGAGTATTGTAGCAGGCCCCATTCTGGGCAGAAGCTCATAGGAGCAGAGCTCCGGAACCTCTAAGTTTTATTGCGCTCTTTCTTTCTTACCCCCCCCCCAAATACTTGCTTCTGGGCTCCGTTGTTCAACCCCCCTGTGAGAATTTGGCTGAACTCTTAAGATTTGACAAGCTTTCTCATATTTTTGCCCACACACACACAAAATGGGGAAATAACCAAAGCATAGAAAGTAGCTGCTAGGACATTGTATGCGCAGCTGTGGAAACAGGGGAAAATACCAGAGAAATGGGATTGGATTGCGAAAGTTTTATCGTGGAGTGAGATGGACAAATTAACTAAAACTTTAAGAGACTATGGGTGTTTTCGCACTCACGTTTTACTGGCGCCACGACCCTCCTGACGCCGGCGAATCTGCATAGATTTCGCACCAGAAGCGCCGGCGCACCCAGAAGCGCCGGCTACTTCCGTCGCTAAGCCAGCGCAAACGGAAATCGCAAAGATGCTGGAAAACGTTTGCGCTGGCTTAGCGACGGAAGTAGCCGGTGCAATGGGCTGCGCCGGCGCTTCTAGTGCGAAATCTATGCAGATTCGCCGGCGTCAGGAGGGTCGTGGCGCCAGTAAAACGTGAGTGCGAAAACACCCTATGATTTAGATAGGACACTAGAAGCCCTCCCACTGTTGCCCCTCAAGCACCAAGAATACAGAGCATCACTCCCTCAGATGTAAGAGAAGCCATCTTGAATCAGGCCTATGGCCCATCCCGTCCAACACTCTGTGTTACACAGTGGCCCAAACCCAGGGGCCATCAGGAGGTCCATCAGTGGGGCCAGGACACTAGAAGCCCTCCCACTGTTGCCCCTCAAGCACCAAGAAGGCAGAGCATCACTCCCTCAGATGTAAGAGAAGCCATCTTGAATCAGGCCTATGGCCCATCCCGTCCAACACTCTGTGTCACACAGTGGCCAAAACCCAGGGGCCATCAGGAGGTGCACTAGTGGGGGCACGACTCCAGAAGCTCTCCCACTATCGACCCCCCTCAGGCCTGAGAATACAGAGCATCACTGCCCCAGACAGAGAGTTCCAACAATATGCTGTGGCTAAGAGCCACTTCTGGACCTCTGCTCCAGATGTTGATCCGATCCCCTCTTGAAGCTGTCTATGCTTGCAGCTGCCACCACCTCCTGTGGCAGTGAATTCCAAAAGCAAGACATTTGACTGCCTCTGATCTTCACCAGCCCTTCAGCCAGTTTGACCGCCTTCTCTTCTTTGAGCCTCCCCCCCCTCCCCCAGCAATCCACTTTATTAAGAGCATTTCTGATGAGTTGCCCAGAACATTACATAGTCTTCTGGATAAGGGCAGGCCATTGATTTGTATAATAGCATTATAATCCCTCTGAATTAGTCCGCTTCCCATTCATAATGCATTCTAACACCCTGTTCCCATTTTTATCCTTAGCAGCACGATAATCTTATTTATGCAATTACATTTATCTGAATGACCGGAGGGATACCCAAAACATTCAAATAAACTGAAGGCTTTGGATAATCGAGAGCATCGTTCACGCAGAAGGACAAAGATACAGTGGTAGACTTGCTAGAGATACGTGGACATCTTTGGAGAAGGAATCGTAGAATCGTAGAGTCATGGAGTTGGAAGGGACCTCCAGGGTCATCTAGTCCAACCCCCTGCACAATGCAGGAAACTCACAAACGCCTCCCCCTAAATTCATAGGATCGTCATTGCTGTCAGATGGCCATCCAGCCTCTGTTTAAAAACCTTCAAGGAAGGAGAGCCCACCACCTCCTGAGGAAGCCTGTTCCACTGAGGAACTGCTCTAACAGTCAGGAAATTTTTCTTAATGTTGAGCCGCAAACTTTTGATTTAATTTCAACCCACTGATTCTGGTCCTACCTTCTGCAGCAACAGAAAACAATTCCACACCATCCCCTATATGACAGCCCTTCAAGTACTTGAAGATGGTGATCATATCACAACCACCTCCTCTCCAGGTTATATATGCCCAGCTCCTTCAGCCTTTCTTCATAGGACTTGGTCTCCAGACCCTTCACCATCTTTTTTGCCCTCCTCTGGACCCGTTCCAGCTTGTCTATATCCTTCTCAAAATGTGGTGCCCAAAACTGAACACAAGACTCCAGCTGAGGTCTAACCAGAGCAGAGTAAATCGCTACCATCACTTCACATGATCTGGACACTAGACTTCTGATACAGCCCAAAATTGCATTTGCCTTTTTAGCCATCACATCACACTGTCGACTCATGTTCAGTGTATGATTCACTATGACCCCTAGATCTTTTTCTCACATACTACACAGATGGAACATGTGAAGCTTCTTGGAGTGAAAGACTCAGCATGCCTGAACTTTTTTTTTTTGGGGGGGGGTGCTACATCACGCTAAGGGTATATAGGTCAGGGGTGTCAAATATGCAGTTCGGGGGCCAAATCAGGCCCTTGGGGGGCTCCTATCAGGCCCCCGAGCAACTGGCTGTCATCTGCTTCCTTCTCCCTCTCTCTTGCTTCCTTCTGCATCACAGATTGCTTTGCAAGCTGTGACGGAACCGGCCCGATTCTGCCTTCAGACCCGGTCCCGTCAGCTCCCTATTGAGTCGCCAACTCCTGGAGGGAGCTATTTCTCCTCCTGCCCCTTGGGCGCGCTGCCACCACCTGCTCAGTCCCGGGGTTCAGATTGAGAGGAACAGGACTCCCAATCCCCCTCTCCCACTATGAGGCCAGGCCTCAAGGTCCTCTGCCACCCTGCACTTGGGTTTCACAGAGACCTCAGCGCTTCTTTGGGGCAGCCCTGGAGGATTGGCACCTTATCCAACTGCATGCCTTCCCCTTTCCCCGGGGCCCCCTTCTCAACACAACGTGGTCTAAAGCGGTCTGGGGATCTATGTGGTACAGAGATTGACTGCCAGCATTTAAACAGTAAAAATATATTTATTCAAAAAGAGAAAGAGATAGGGAAAGAAAAACAAAACAAAAACAGTTGCATTTAAAAGGTTAGCACAGCACAGCACACGCACAGCAAACAGCCTGACAAACAAAATGTGTTATAAACGCGTCCTGCTGGCCCTGATCTAAACTTGCCCTGTCTTGTGAATTACTTACTTAGTCTGCCTGCCTGGGGGCCTCCCAGGCAGGAGCCTCCATTGCTCACCACATGCTCGCTCGAGCGCTGGCTTCCAACTCCCTTCTCTTCCTGCTAACACACATGCCAAGAACAAAAGCACTTCCTGCCTCTCTAGGAGATTTTCCCCCTAGCGTTGTTGGTTTGGCTCTGGAAGGGAGGGGGGGAGTGAGGGGAAGGCTACAAAGCCTGCTGAGGGATTTACTGACCCCTGCCAAATGAAGCACCACCACTGACTGAAATGGCGTTTCTCCACACAAGCCTTGCTCAATTGCACAGGAGCTACAGAGCAAAACCTCTATTTTTTCCATTGGCTGAGGCTCCTCCCTTGGGGAGAAAGGAGGGGAGAGGAATAGCTTGCTTTGCCAGGCTCTCTGAATTGCACAGCAGAGCTACTGAGCCAAGCCTCTCTTCCTTCTGTTGGCTGAGGCTCCCCCCACCAGTCCCCTGGGGAAGGAAGGAAAGAGCCAGAGCTTCCTTCACCCAGTTTCCTGGATCGCATGGGAGAAATACAAAGAAAGCATCTTTAAGACCAATGAGTGCTAACGTTTTAAGCATGTTTTAAGTTATATATATATATATATTTGTGTTTGTCTGTGTTCTTTATAAAAATTTATATTTCTGCTACCTAATCTTAAATAGGTACACACATGGCCCAGCCCAACATGGCTCAGCCTAACCTAACATGGTCCGGCCCAACAAGGTCTCATTTATGTCAGATCCGGCCCTCATAACAAATGAGTTTGACAACCCTGGTATATGTGTTATCAGGGCTTTTTTGTAGCAGGAACTCCTTTGCATATTAGGCGACACCCCCCTGGTGTAGCCAATCCTCCTGGAGCTTCCAGTAGGCCCTATACGAAGAGCCCTGTAAGGAATTCTAGCAGGCGCTCCTTTGCATATTAGGCCACATCCACCCCTGATGTAGCCAATCCTCCTGGAGCTTACAGTAGGCCCTGTAAGAAGAGCCCTGTAAGCTCCAGGAGGATTGGCTACATCATGGGGGTGTTGCCTAATATGCAAAAAGAGTTCCTGCTGCAAAAAAAGCCCTGGGTGTTATCTCTTTGAATGCGATGCCTCTCTTTAGGAGAGAGCTGCTCTCTGACCCTTCCTCTCTCGCTTTATCCTCTCACTCTTCACATGACCTTCCATGGAGACAAATGTCTCCGGCAGTCTCTCTGGTAGAGACAATGCCCTCATACTTCCACACACATGATGCTGGACAAGCTAGTCATTTGTGGTAGGGAAAGGACTCTTTAGATTAGCCGTTTCTCTCTCTTCTTTTGACTGCAACCTGAATGTGAACTGGATCTACTTGAATACACGGAAGCTGACCTTTTTTGCAATACACTTCTTTTCAGGTGAACATCTGCCTGATTTATTTTGAGAGTTCTCTAAGGGGGAAATCCCAGTAAATATTGGTGGAGACCCCAGTTACCCACATCATGAGAGTCAGTTGGTGTAGTGGTTAAGTGCCCGGACTCTTTCCTGGGAGAATCGAGTTTGATTCCCCACTCCTCCACTTGCAGCTGCTGGAATGGCCTTGGGTCAACCACAGCTCTCTTAGGAGTTGTTCTTGAAAGGGCAGCTTCTGGGAGAGCTCTCTCAGCCCCACCAACCTCACAGGGTGTCTGTTGTGGGGGAGGAAAGTAAAAAAGCCAGTTTGGTGAGCCAGTTTGGTGAGCCAGTTTTGGAAGGAGAGCCAGTTTGGTGTAGTGGTTAAGTGTGCGGACTCTTATCTGGGAGAACCAGGTTTGAGTCCCCACTTCTCTACTTGCACCTGCTAGCATGGCCTTGGGTCAGCCATAGCTCTGGCAGAGGTTGTCCTTGAAAGGGCAGCTGCTGTGAGAGCCCTCTCCAGCCCCATCCACCTCACAGGGTGTCTGTTGTGGGGGAGTGTTGTGTCCTAGGTTCAAATGGAGAACTGTTACTTTTGGAGGGAACTGTTACTTTTGGAGGGAAGCTGAACAGGCCAAGCTTGTACTCCACACCAGGGTTCCAGAGAAGGCCTAAGCGTGCCCAATCAGGGGAAGGATTGAAACATAAGTAGCCAATCAACATCTAGGCTCATACTGTACCCTGATAGGCCCTTAGGCCTCTGTAAATAGCCAATCCATGTACATAGTTAAGGTCCAATCAGAAGGGGGCAAGAATTGTATAAAGGAGCGGGAGGTTTGAATAGAGCTCAGTCTGTGTTGTGTTCCTGAAGTAAAGCTTGCTGAAATCACTCTCCGACTCTGGTCTCTTACTGCGCCAACCCCAGTACTTTACAGGGAGGAAGGTAAAGGAGATTGTAGGCCGCTCTGAGACTCTGTCCTTGGAAGGGCAGCTGCTGTGAGAGCCCTTTCCAGCCCCACCCACCTCACAGGGTGTCTGTTGTGGGGGAGGAAGGTAAAGGAGATTGTGAGCTGCTCTGAGACTCTTTGGAGTGGAGGGCGGGATATAAATCCAATATCTTCTTCTTCTTCTAAAAGATTGTGAGCCGCTCTGAGACTCTGAGATTCGGCGTGTAGAGCGGAATACATGTTAAGTTGACCTTTTTTGCAATATGCTTCTTTCCAGGTGAACATTTGCCTGGTTTATTTTGAGAGTTCTCTAAGGAAAATCCTAGTAAACATTGGTAGAGATTCCAGTTATCCACTTCTTGCTCTGTCTTTGATTCAAAGTTTTATTTTATTACAAACTTCAATATAACCAAAAGAAAATAAAAATACTGAAACAACTTAATACCCAAGTTACATAAGATTGTAAAACAGGAATGAGAGAGTTATAAATATAAGAGTAAAACTCAATTTAAAAAACAATAACTATACAATAATCCGTATACAGACACCAAATCAATACAGAGCAAAATCAAAATACTTAGAAAATATTTTACATTCATAAAAAAACAGGTCTTTTTTCCTAGAAAAGAAGAATTGCAGATTTATACCCTGCCCTTCTCTCTGAGTCAGAGATTCAGAGAGGCTCACGATCTTCCATATCTTCTCCCCCCACAACAGACACCCTGTGAGGCAGGTGGGGCTGAGAGGGCTCTGACAGCAGCTGCCCTTTCAAGGACAACTCCTGCGATAGCTATGGGTAACCCAAGGCCATTCCAGTAGCTGTAAGTGGAGGAGTGGGGAATCAAACCCGGTTCTCCCGGTCCGCACACTTTACCAGTACACCAAACAAGCACTACACCGAAAGGCCCAGCAGGAACTCATCTGCATACTAGGCCACACCCCCTGACATCGCCATTGTTTTGCGCAGGGCTTTTTTGTAGGCAAAGCCCAGCAGGAACACATTTGCATATTAGGCCACACACCCCTGACAACAAGCCAGTCAGAACTGCATTCCTGCTTTTCTTTTCTTTTTCTTTTTCTTTTTTAAAAAAAAAACCCTAATAAAAACTAATTTCACCAATTAAAATAGGCGACTGACTGTTTGGGTAACAAAGGTTGGTAACCTTCGCCCTGCTGCTATGGTTTTGCACCTTTTGAAACCCCAGAACAGCCTCGAAAAAGAACCTCAGCTAAAGCACATTGCAAAACTCTAGCCTGGGCTGAACTGACCTCACAGACGAGAACATTTCCTCAAGCGCTAATGACAGCCGTTTATGTCAATACATACGCCTTGTGGGGCCTGCACATTAAAACACGCAAATGCCCCAACCTGTACTTATAAATTAATGGCGTGCCAGATTTCAAATTCATGTTTGAACAGTGGAGATCTCCCTCCTGCCTAATTGCTGCGTTTGAGGGAACTAATTTAATTGTGCGGGGGTTTCCCCCCCCCTCAACCTCTTCTCCTTTGAAACCAGAGAAAATTATTTTCTTTTTTTTCCTTCAAATATTGCGCAATGGATTGGCTCTGAGGCATAGATTCTGTTTGCTGAGTGTCAGCCGTACGGCGGGCACGTTTAATGAGTGAGCTGAATGACCAGGACAGAAGGAAAATGATCTGAAATTTAACAAGGTCACGGTGATGAACATGGTAATTATCATTGAGAGCCAGTGTGGCAGAATGGCTGGCCACAGTGGCCTCCATGTGACAGCTGAACAGAAGGAGGAGGAGGAGAAGGAGAAGAAAGAGAGGAAGAGAAAGGTGGAGGAGGAGAGGAAGAGGAGGAGACTGGATTTATACCCCACCCTACACTAGGGCTGATAACAGACAGGCACTGCGCCACAGGTTCTTTCAAAGTTTTCCCTCTCTCTAAAACCAAATCCAGGGGTGGAATTCTAGCAGGAGCTCCTTTGCATATCAGGCCACACACACACACACACACACACCCAATGTAGCCAATCATCCTGGAGCTTACAAGGCTCTTTTTTGTAAGCTCTTGGATGATTGGCTACATCAGGGAGGTGTGGCCTAATATGCAAAGGAGCTCCTACTAGAATTCCACTCCTGACCAAATCCATCTCTTTTGCCCATAGAATATCTGTCACATCGGTCAGCTCTGGAATGATCTGAACCTCTGCCTTCAACCAACTGGAGCAATTGGGGGTTGGTTGCTTGATTAGTTTCACAGAGGTGAGGCCGCTTACTTGCTTGAGATTATTAGGCGTAAGAACATAAGAGAACATAACAGAAGCCCTGTTGGATCAGGCCAGTGACCCATCCAGTCTAACACTCAGTGTCACATAAGAACATAAGAGAAGCCATGTTGGATCAGGCCAATGCCCCATCCAGTCCAACACTCTGAGTCACATAAGAACATAAGAGAAGCCATGTTGGATCAGGCCAATGGCCCATCTAGTCCAACACTGTGTCACACATAAGAACATAAGAGAAGCCATTTTGGATCAGGCCAATGGCCCATCCAGTCCAACACTCTGAGTCACATAAGAACATAAGAGAAGCCATGTTGGATCAGCCCAATGGCCCATCCAGTCCAACACTCTGTGTCACATAAGAACATAAGAGAAACCATGTTGGATCAGGCCAATGGCCCATCCAGTCCAACACTCTGTGTCACATAAGAACATAAGAGAAACCATGTTGGATCAGGCCAATGGCCCATCCAGTCCAACACTCTGTGTCACATAAGAACATAAGGGAAGCCATGTTGGATCAGGCCAATGGCCCATCCAGTCCAACACTCTGTGTCACATAAGAACATAAGGGAAGCCATTTTGGATCAGGCCAATGGCCCATCCAGTCCAGCACACTGTGTCACACAGTGGCAAAAAAAAAAAGCAAGTGTAAAAAATGTGTCTAGAATGATAGAATCATAGAGTTGGAAGGGACCTCCAGAGTCATCTAGTCCAGCCACCTGCACAACACCGGAAATTCGCAAATACTTTCCACACATACATACATCCTCAGTGAGCCCTGTTGCATGCCCAGAAGATGGGGGAGAAAAACCCCTTCCAGGATCCCTGGCCAAACAGGCCTGGAGAAAAAGCGGTGATCAGCTTTTCCCGTGGGAATGTAAGAAGGGGCCACGAGAACTAAGCCCCGTAGCAACCCTTCCTGCTCTCCTTCTCATGATCTGCCTAAGTTCACAGAATCAGGACTGCTATCTGATGGCCGTTGAGCCTCTGCTTGAAAACCTTCATGTGTGCCTGGAGAAAACGGCTGCTTGGGAGAATGGACTCGACGGCATTGTCCCCCACTGAGGCCCCTTTCCTCCTCAGGCTCCACCCCAAATCTCCAGGAAGTTCCCAATCTGAAGCTGGTAATCCTACCCCTCATCCTCTGCCGGTGGCCAGGGAGGACTTGGCAACCCTAACTTTGATCCAGGCAGAGTTGCCAACCTCCAGGTGAAGCCCAAAGTTCTCCAAGAATTCTGACTTCCACACAACAGAGATGAATTCCCCTGGAGATCATGGCTGCTTGGGAGTGTGGACTCCATGGCATTATTATTGGGATGTTTGGTTACAATAGCAGAGTTTGTCCAGTCACAGAAGCATGATACTGAGCGCAGGAAATAAATCAGAAGGAGAGAAAGAAGCCTAATCTTAAGAATACTTTCCCTTTCACAAATGGCCTGATCCAGCAGGGCTCTTCTGATGTTCTTATGAAGGCCTCAGCCTCTGTGCCCTGACGTTGGCCCTCCAGAGGAACTGGCTGGCCACTGTGTGAGGCAGGAGGCTGGACTAGATGGACCCTCACTGGTCTGATCCAGCAGGGCTCTTCTGATGCTCTTATGAAGACCTCGGCCTCTATGCCCTGTTGTTGGCCCTCCAGAGGAACTGGTTGGCCCTTGTGTGAGACAGGATGCTGGACTAGATGGACCCTCACTGGTCTGATTCAGCAGGGCTCTTCTGATGTTCGTATGAAGGCCTCGGCCTCTGTGCCCTGATGTTGGCCCTCCAGAGGAACTGGCTGGCCACTGTGTGAGACAGGATGCTGGACTAGATGGACCCTCACTGGTCTGATTCAGCAGGGCTCTTCTGATGTTCGTATGAAGGCCTTGGCCTCTCTGCCCTGTTGTTGGCCCTCCAGAGGAACTGGTTGGCCCCTGTGTGAGACAGGATGCTGGACTAGATGGACCACTGGTCTGATCCAGCAGGGCTCTTTTGATGTACTTATGAAGGCCTCAGCCTCTCTGCCCTTCGGTTCGCCCTCCAGAGGAACTGGCTGGCCACTGTGTGAGAAAGAAAGTTCCCTGGATCTTCTGATGTTCTTGTGAAGGCCGCAAGTTCTGTGCCCTGTTAATGTATGTCCAGAGGAGCTGGTTGGCCACTGTGTGAGACAGGATGCTGGACTAGATGGACTACTGGCCTGATCCAGCAGGGCTCTTCTGGTGTTCTTAGAAAGGCCTCAGCCTCTCTGCCCTGCTGTTGGCCCTCCAGAGGAACTGGTTGGCCACCTTGTGAGACAAGATGCTGAACTAGATGGACCACTGCTCTGATCCAGCAGGGCTCTTCTGATATTCTTATGAAGGCCTCAGCTTCTATGCCCTGTTGTTGGCCCTCCAGAGGAATGGGTTGGCCACTGTGTGAGACTGGTTGCTGGACTAGAGGGACCATTGGCCTGATCCAGCAGGGCTCTTCTGATTCTTAGGAAGGCCTCAGCCTCTATGTCTTGTTGTGGGCCCTCCAGAAGAACTGGATGGCCACTATGTGAGGCGGGATACTGGACTAGATGGGCCACTGGTCTCATCCAGCAGGGCTCCTCTTCTGTTTTTATGTATTGTCTACTTAGACTGACACAGAGCCTCAGGTAGTGGTCTTTTGAAACTGGAATTCCGGAGACTGAACTATGAAAGCTCTTGGTGACAGCTTGAAGAACTCCTGCCACGGGTGGAATTCTAGCAGGTGCTCCTTTGTATATTAGGCCACACACCCCAGATGTAGCCAATCCTCCAAGAGCTTACAAAAAAGAGCCTTGTAAGCTCTTGGAGGATTGGCTACATCAGGGAGGTGTGGCCTAATAGGCGAAGGAGCTCCTGCTAGAATTCCACCCCTGACCTGCCAATCGTAATACACAGCCCTGGGAGAAGGCATCAGAGGTCTGACCCAGTTAAAGACAGCTTTACACATTTGCTTTCCAAAAAGCTGAAAACTGGAGAATGCCTTTTCCAAGACTTCATTGTTATTAGAGAAGTCTGAAAACATGGTGTTTGGATGTGTCTCTCATTAAGTAGGGGTTTGAATAATAAAGCTACACTCGCATCAGGCAAACCACCACCACCACCCCCCCATTGACTGAGGCACCCTAATTGCTCAAAGAATTGTCTTGAAAACGTATCAGTTGTATTGGCTAATGGCGCATCTTCCACCTGGCATAAGAAGCCTTCTTCTAAGTTTGCCAGCTCTGGGTTCAGAAATATCTGGAGATTTGGGGATGTAGCTTGAGGATTGTGGAGCTTAGGAAGGGGAGAGACTTCAGTGGAGTATAATGCCATAGAGACCACCTTCCATAGTGGTCATTTTCTCCAGGTGAGGCAATCTCTTAGGAGATCTCCAAGTGCCACCACTCAGAGGCTAAACAATCAAGTGAGAAAACATGGATAAGGTAGCCAAGTCAAGCCAAAAGCTTCCCTGTTGACAAACCTCAACCGACAATTAAGCAGGCCCGTGGCGCAGAGTGGTAAGAACATAAGAGAAGCCATGTTAGATCAGGCCAATGGCCCATCCAGTCCAACACTCTGTGTCACACAGTGGCAATTTTATATATATATATATATATACATACATACATACACACACACTGTGGCTAGTAGCCACTGATGGACCTCTGCTCCATACTTTTATCTAAACCCCTCTTGAAGGTGGCTATGCTTGTGGCCGCCACCACCTCCTGTGGCAGTGAATTCCACATGTTAATCACCCTTTGGGTGAAGAAGTACTTCCTTTTATCCGTTTTAACCTGTCTGCTCAGCAATTTCATCGAATGCCCATTAGTTCTTGTATTGTGAGAAAGGGAGAAAAGTACTTCTTTCTCTACTTTCTCCATCCCAAGAATTATCTTGTAAACCTCTATCATGTCACCCCGCAGTCAACGTTTCTCCAAGCTAAAGAGTCCCAAGCGTTTCAACCTTTCTTCATAGGGAAAGTGTTCCAGCCCTTTAATCATTCTAGTTGCCCTTTTCTGGACTTTCTCCAATGCTATAATATCCTTTTTGAGGTGCGGCAACCAGAACTGCACACAGTACTCCAAATGAGACCGCACCATCGATTTATACAGGGGCATTATGATACTGGCTGATTTGTTTTCAATTCCCTTCCTAATAATTCTCAGCATGGCGTTGGCCTTTTTTATTGCAAACGCACACTGTCTTGACATTTTCAGTGAGTTGTCTACCACGACCCCAAGATCTCTCTCTTGGTCAGTCTCTGTAAAAGCTGCAGTATTGCAGTCGGAGGTCTCTGAGTTTGATCCCAGTGGAAGCTGGGTTCAGGTAGCTGGCTCCAGGTTGACTCAGCCTTCCATCCTTCCGAGGTTGGTCAAATGAGTCCCCAGCTTGCTGGGGGCAAAGTGTAGATGACTAGGGAAGGCAATGGCAAACCACAACATAACATAAAAATTGCAAACCACAACATAAAAAGTCTGCCGTGAAAACGTTGTGAAAGCAACGTCACCCCAGAGTCGGAAAAGACTGGTGCTTGCACAGGGGACTACATTTTTACATACTGCATTATCCAAAGTATTCAAAGTTATTCAAAAATTCATCAGCAATATTCATCACGTAAACAAGAACTGTGCCACAAGGGAAACAAATCACAATTCATATAAAGCAGAACGGAGAATGCAAATACATCCAAAAAGGTGAGTCTTTCACAATTGATCCACATCAAACACCTTCTCAATGGATGTCTTCTGTCCCAAGAACTTTAATATGGAAAATTCCAAGGTAGAAGAAGAAGAAGGGGGGGGGAGTAGGAGAGGTTGGTTTTCACTCTTCACTACTCAAAGGAGTCTTAGAGTGGCTTACAATCTCTTCCCTTTTTTCCCCCACAATGGACACCCTGTGAGGTAAGTACGGCTGAGAGAGTTCAGGGAGAACTGCTATTGAGAGAACAGCTCTGAGAGAACTGTGACTGATCCAGAACTGGATAAACATCTGGAGCAGAGGTCCAACAGTGGCTATTAGCCACAAGGTATAGATGGAAATCTCTGTCTGGAACAAGTAATGCTCTGTATTTTGGGTGCTTGGGGGGCAACAGAGGGAGGGCTTCTAGTGTCCTGGCCCCATTGGTAGACCTCCTGATGGCACTTGGGTATTTTGGCCACTGTGTGACACAAAGTGTTGGACTGGATGGGCCATTGGCCTGATCCAACATGGCTTCTCTTATGTTCTTAAGTGTGACACAGAGTGTTGGACTGGATGGGCCATTGGCCTGATCCAACATGGCTTCTCTTATGTTCTTATGTGTGACACAGAGTGTTGGACTGGATGGGCCACTGGCCTGATCCAACATGGCTTCTCTTATGTTCTTATGTGCGACACAGAGTGTTGGACTGGATGGGCCATTGGCCTGATCCAACATGGCTTCTCTTATGTTCTTATGTGACACAGTTGGACTTGATGGGCCACTGGCCTGATCCAACATGGCTTCTCTTATGTTCTTATGTGTGACACAGAGTGTTGGACTGGATGGGCCACTGGCCTGATCCAACATGGCTTCTCTTATGTTCTTATGTGCGACACAGAGTGTTGGACTGGATGGGCCACTGGCCTGATCCAACAGGGCTTCTCTTATGCTCTTACGTCTACTTTGACCATCAGGGCCTCTGGTAGAAGTCTTTCACATCATCTACTAGTTTGGTTAGTGGATAAGTGTGCGGACTCTTATCTGGGAGAATGGGGTTTGATTCCCCACTCCTCCAGATGCGGCTGCTGGAATGGCCTTGGGTCAGCCATAGCCATATACTAAAGGGCAGCTGCTGTCAGAGCTCTCTCAGCCCCACCTACCTCACAGGGTGTCTGCTGTGGGGGAGGAAGGTAAAGGAGATTGTAAGCCACTCTGGGGGACTGAGATTCAGGGTTATAAATACAATGTATTCATCATCATCATCTTCTTCTTTTTCGACTACCTAATAGTTTAAACTGGAGATGGTGGGGATTGAACCTGGGACCTTCTGCATGCCAAGCAGGTGCTGCACCACTTAGCCCAGGAGGGTCGAACTCATTTGTGATGAGGGCCAGATTTGACATAAATGAAACCTCGTTGGGCCAGACCATGTCAGGCCGGGCCATGTGTGTACTTATTTCAGATTAGGTAGCGGAGATATAAATTTTATAAAGGACACAGACAAACACAAATATATATCTTTTTAAAAAAAATTAAAACATGTTTCAAGTGTTAGCACTCGTTGGGCTTAAAGATGCTTTCTTTGTATCATTCCCACGAGATCCAGGGAACGGGGCGAAGGAAGCTCTGGCTCTTTGCTTCCTTCCCCAGGGAACCAGGAGGGGGAGGAGCCTCAGCAAAGGGAGAAAACAGAGGTTTTTCTCTGCAGCTCCTGTGCGATTGAACAAGCCTTGCAAAGCAAGCTGTTATGCAGAAGGAAGCAAGAGAGAGGGAGAAGGAAGCAGATGACAGCCAGCTGCTCGGGGGGCCTGATAGGAGCCCTCTGGGGGCCTGATTCAGCCCCTGAACTGCGTGTTTGACACCCCTGACTTAGCCATACCTCCTTCCCCATAACCAATGTTTTTAATAATCAATATCAGGCCTCAGATTCATCAGGAGCGCAGCTCCCGAACCTTTCTAATGGTTCCCCCTCTTCCTCCCCACCTATCCTGTCCATTGAATAGTAGGTACAGCTGCATAACAATCCCTGGATTAGGAGAGCGGGCAGCCAGCCAGCCACCAGGGACTTTGCCACACCCCCAGCAGCCCTCATTAACCCCCGAAGAAGCCCGCGCCACCCTTTCTCCACTTCTTCTGTGATTTTGGGCAGCAGGTGGCTTTCTGGTATTTTGACTGTGGGGGCAGCCCAGGAGAGCCCCAGGCAAGCAAGGCCTGCTTGGGCTGGCTGGATCTCTAGCCAGCCCAAGCAGGCCTCGATCGCCCAGGGCTCTCCTTTCTTGCGTCAGGTTGTTTTTGGCTGGGGGGGGGAGCATATGCTAATGAGTAATGCTAATGAGCTCCACTGCCTATTTTTCTACAAAACAACCCCTTGATCAATATCAATCAATGCACCAGGATTTTAGAAGTCTGGAACCACCAGAGAAATTGATCAAGGCCAGATCTATGGGGGGCAGGAGGGGGGGCTCGCCCCGGACTCTGACAGTGGGGGAGGCGCCAAATGGGGCATGGAGTCCATTGTATTCTATGGGACCACAAGACAGAATGGCTCATAAGGGGGCGCCATTTTCTAATTTTGCCCCCCCCCCCTCAAAAAACATGTAGATCCGGTCCTGAAATTAATGAAAATATCTCCATCGCTTACATCCAGGGAAAACCTGGAAGTAATAGCACAGCACTCTGGGAATCGCTGTAGCAAGAGATATGGCAACCCTAGGCATACGTCTCCTATTGGCCTTACCACTGAGTAAGAATACACGAGATCGGACTGTAAAAGGCGCAAACACAGCAGATGTATTCACATCAGAGTTTGCTTCGTAACACCAGGGGCTTTTTTTTTAGCAGGAAAGCAATCCCGGCTGGCTTGGCGGCCTAATATGCAAATGAGTTCCTGCTGGGCTTTTTCTATAAAAAAGCCCTGTGTGGAACAATGGTGATGTCAGGGGGTGTGGCCTAATATACAAATGAGTTCCTGCTGGGCTTTTTATATAAAAAAGCCCTGTGTGGAACAATGGTGATGTCAGGGGGTGTGGCCTAATATATAAATGAGTTCCTGCTGGGCATTTTCTATAAAAAAGCCCTGTGTGGAACAATGGTGATGGCAGGGGGTGTGGCCTAATATATAAATGAGTTCCTGTTGGGCGTTTTCTATTAAAAAAGCCCTGTGTGGAACAATGGTGATGTCAGGGGGTGTGGCCTAATATACAAATGAGTTCCTGCTGGGCTTTTTCTATAAAAAGCCCTGTGTGGAACAATGGTGATGTCAGGGGGTGTGGCCTAATATATAAATGAGTTCCTGCTGGGCTTTTTCTATAAAAAGCCCTGTGTGGAACAATGGTGATGTCAGGGGGTGTGGCCTAATATATAAATGAGTTCCTGCTGGGCATTTTCTATAAAAAAGCCCTGTGTGGAACAATGGTGATGTCAGGGGGTGTGGCCTAATATACAAATGAGTTCCTGCTGGGCATTTTCTATAAAAAAGCCCTGTGTGGAACAATGGTGATGTCAGGGGTTGTGGCCTAATATATAAATGAGTTCCTGCTGGGCATTTTCTATAAAAAAGCCCTGTGTGGAACAATGGTGATGTCAGAGGGTGTGGCCTAATATACAAATGAGTTCCTGCTGGGTGTTTTCTATAAAAAAAGCCCCTGTGTGGAACAATGGTGATGTCAGGGGGTGTGGCCTAATATATAAATGAGTTCCTGCTGGGCTTTTTCTATAAAAAAGCCCTGTGTGGAACAATGGTGATGTCAGGGGGTGTGGCCTAATATACAAATGAGTTCCTGCTGGGCTTTTTCTATAAAAAAGCCCTGTGTGGAACAATGGTGATGTCAGGGGGTGTGGCCTAATATACAAATGAGTTCCTGCTGGGCTTTTTCTATAAAAAAGCCCTGTGTGGAACAATGGTGATGTCAGGGGGTGTGGCCTAATATATAAATGAGTTCCTGCTGGGCATTTTCTATAAAAAAGCCCTGTGTGGAACAATGGTGATGTCAGAGGGTGTGGCCTAATATATAAATGAGTTCCTGTTGGGTGTTTTCTATAAAAAAGCCCCTGTGTGGAACAATGGTGATGTCAGGGGGTGTAGCCTAATATACAAATGAGTTCCTGCTGGGCTTTTTCTATAAAAAGCCCTGTGTGGAACAATGGTGCCGTCAGGGGTGTGTGGTCTAATATACAAATGAGTTCCTGCTGGGCTTTGTCTACAAAAAAAGCCCTGCGCAGCAACACAGGCTCTCCTGAAGAATATATCACATGTGGTCTGAAATATGGTTGTATGCTTTAATGTCGTCCCCGTACAACCTCTTTGCACTTGTCAGGGCCAGATTAACAATTAGGCCGAGTAGGCACTGGCCCATGGGCCCCCACACCTTTAGGGGGCCCGGCTTGCTCCCTCTCCCCCCCATTCCCCCCCCCACTTGCAGCCCTCCCAGCCTGCAGGTGGAGCCTGCAACTGAGTTGCTCTTTGCCCGACGTGCCTGGGGGGGGGTCGCCAAGTTTGCCTCTCTCTGCCTCTCCCCCCCCCCCCGCTTTGTCAAAGGGGCTTTTGAGAAGGTGCCCGCAGGCTGCAACAGGGGCCATGGGTTGCGGGGCGGGCGCTCTGACTCCGAAATAATTTATGAGTGGGCCCCAAGATTTTGACTGCCTAGGGGCTTCCACAGGGTTTAATCCGGCCCTGGCGCTTGTCCAGAGGTGGGACAGAAATGTCTTGCAAGAGTAAGCAGAGCCATTTTCATGAGTTTGCTCTTCTTCACCCAGCAGCGATTCCTTTTCAAAAAAAAGGCCAGCCATTTTGGCATAATCAGAGCAAGTCATTTTGGGAGGCTGGATTCTGTTTTGAAAGAGCGCCCAGTCTAGAAAGTGCTGTTGGCCTTCCGAGGTTGAAGACACCTTTCCACCCTCTTCCTCTTGCAGGTTTGTTTGTGGGGAGTGTTTTTTTGGATGCAGGATACTTTGACTTTCTGCAAATAACCTCCCCTATCCCCCCCCCCGAAAAAGCTCTAAAACCAAGCCCTTTCCTAGCCGTCATCAGGGTGCTTATTCGTGGGGAGAAAAACCACACCATCACCTTTCAAACAGCACCCCTCCCTCTTTCGAGCAAGTGTTCGAGGGTGTCGAAAAACTCCAGATCTGAAACCTCCCTCGCCACATCTTCCTCGAAAGGGCTGCGCCTTCCAAAACTGTCCCAGCCCCATTTTTCTCACTCGCTCTCCTTTTCTCTCTTTCTCTCGGCCCCCCTCGCTCCTTTTGTCTTCTTTTCGTAGTCTTCTGAAGTGAGGCAATCTTTTTATATATATATATTTCCCTCCCCCTCCCTCCCCTTCCATCAGCATCAAAGTTAGGACTTTGTTAGGAAAGCTTGCGCCCGGCATCTGTTCTTCCTTTTTCTCAGGCTAAAAGAGCAGACCGGTGCTCGGCTGAAAAAGGCCCACATTGAGGCTGTGCGGTTGCCTCTCTTTGCTTCTCTGTCACACTGTCAGGCTCAATCAGAAAGCAATGAAAGTGATACAGAAGCGAGACTTTGCCGGCGAGGCTCCGAAACAAAGAGAGCTCCGGTGCCTAGTACAGATTTCACATCCAATTTAACTCTTTGCAAAAGGATTTTAGGAAATACATAGTCAAGAGTTTGGTGGGGGGAGAGAGAAAAAAATGGATCTGGGTCTAGCATAAAGGCTAAAAGTATTATCCGGGCTTAGATAAGCCACAAAGATAGGCTGATAGTATTTTCCAGCATAAACCACATTAGCCGGTATTACACGTTGAGCTTTCTTTGCCCGTTAAGTTCGCAAGGAGATTTGAGGGGAATTTAGCAGCTATATAAAATGACTCTTTCATGATTCTTAGCCTTAACAGTCATTTTACTTGTAACAAGGTGCTTGAATGGCTGCCGCTGAAATCACGTTGTCTAACAAATCTGGTATTAGAGGGTTAGTCTCAGTTTACTTATTAAGAATTTAGTTGAGTAAAGGATTTTAGGCCTCCGGTCTTTGTGCGGGTGACAATTGAAGCCGGCCGATACTTGTAATTTGGGATCTGCAGATCGGCTCCTTGCATTTGATCTCTGTTTGCTTGGCCTACAATTAAACTGCTGCTTAATTAGACATCGCAGTTTGGGGACGCAAACAGGGGCCTCTATTTCAGGACATGGTGTATAGGGAAGGCTGCACCTGAATTCTGTTTCTCTGGATTTATATTTACAGATCATCACTTCACATTGGGGAATAACAAAGGAATTTTTTACCTACAAGTTTTTACTTGCAAGAGTAACAAAGAAAAACAATCTTTTCTTTCTTTCTTTCTTTCTTTCTTTCTTTCTTTCTTTCTTTCTTTCTTTCTTTCTTTCTTTCTTTCTTTCTTTCTTTCTTTCTTTCTTTCTCTCTCTCTCTCAGTGGGGAGAAAAATGGTAAAGTTAACTATCATTTTGCCTTACCACCATCTGAGCAAGAGTAACAAAGAAAAACAATCTTTTCTTTCTTTCTTTCTTTCTTTCTTTCTTTCTTTCTTTCTTTCTTTCTTTCTTTCTTTCTTTCTCTCTTTCTTTCTTTCTTTCTTTCTTTCTTTCTTTCTTTCTTTCTTTCTTTCTTTCTTTCTTCCTTCTTTATTTCTTTCTCTCTCTCTCTCTCTCTCTCTCTCAGTGGGGAGAAAAATGGTAAAGTTAACTATCATTTTGCCTTACCACCATCTGAGCAAGAGTAACAAAGAAAAACAATCTTTTCTTTCTTTCTTTCTTTCTTTCTTTCTTTCTTTCTTTCTTTCTTTCTTTCTTTCTTTCTTTCTTTCTTTCTTTCTTTCTTTCTTTCTTTCTTTCTTTCTTTCTTTCCTCTCTCTCTCTCTCTCTCTCTCTCTGTAGGGAGAAAAATGGTAAAGTTAACTATCATTTTGCCTTACCACCATCTGAGCATATTTACTAAGTGACTCCTGTTGTTTTCAGTGAGTCACACTCCTTATTACATCTGCTAAGGACTGTAGCCCTAGAAACAATAAAGGTGATTGACCAAAATGAGAATTAAATCCATCATAGCTCGATTGGGAGTCCAGCTTCTTCTGTGTATTATAAATTCCCTTGCCCTATCTGGATATATTTACTTAGGAGTAAGTCTTCTTGTTTTCAATGAGGCATGCGCCCTATTACTCATTCTAAGGACTGCAACCCTAGTGCAAGTAATGATAATGGACTAAAAAAGAGAATTAAATCTATTGCTGCTCGAATGGGAGTCCGGCTGTCTCTGTGTATTATAAATTCTAGTCTGCACCAATGTGAAACAAAAGCCAATTTTTTAGAAAAGAATGAATGTGGCATTTCTGTTTCCTCTTCCCTTTTGGCACCCACAAAACGTGTCATGATTTCATCGATGGTTCAACTGTTTAAAAACTTGCGGAACTTCCAGTACCATGCCATTCCCTTCAGAAAGATGACTTGCCAATCTTGTAAATGTCAAATTAATCAACTGTTCAAGGCTGCACAGGTTCTCCGAATCCTCCCCTCTAACAAGGGAGGTTTCTGAGGAACCGTTCTGGGAGCCTGACGGCATCGCTTGGTAGAAAGCACATCTTCCTCGCAGAGAACATATCTCTTTAGAAATTCCCCAAGAAGTAGTGATGATTACAAGGATGCAATGTGATGGACGCTTACATTTCATCTATGCATACAAT
This sequence comes from Heteronotia binoei, assembly GCF_032191835.1. Lineage (NCBI taxonomy): Eukaryota > Metazoa > Chordata > Lepidosauria > Squamata > Gekkonidae > Heteronotia > Heteronotia binoei. The sequence continues at coordinate 12,400,016 of NC_083243.1, read as the reverse complement.
TACAGGACAAATTAGAAATGCTATTATGTTAGTGCTTCATAATTAAGTAAGCAATTATAAACAAAAAACAGTTCATTAGCAAATTGTCAGCGCGAGGCAGACAAGTGCCCGAGAAGGTCATGGACGGCAGGAGTGATGAGAAAACGTGTGCCTGTACATGAGTTGTCAGTGGGGAGGAAGGACAGAAAGCCAAAGAGAGTTACAGGAGACGGATGCACAGTTTTTAGTGTGCGATTTTGTTCTTGCAAGAAAGATTGGGGGAAAGTCAGCAGGATGATTTTCAATGAAAATGATTTTTTTTTTCTTCAAAACTCAGTAAGATATCTCCGGTAGTATTACTCCGAAGAGATTTCCTAGATGATCTTTTAAAAAAGCATTATTTTTTCATAATGGGTGTGAGGAATCCCATGCTGTTTCCAGTGCTGAAACTGAACATGCATGCCCCCATGTAGTCAACCAGCTGGTAGCGTCTGCAAGATCAAAAAGCAGATGTTAACATTTTAAGACAATTTGCTGCCATCTCTGCTGCTCTGTAAACAAGTGTACATTTTGCCCTCCTGGGTTTGGTGGGTTTTCCAAATGGTTCGGCTTAAATAGGGCTGTGGAAGGTGCCTATTGGCTAGTGCTTGTGACATCACTCATTTACTTTCCCTAGACCTACGGAGACATTTTCCAAGTGTCTTTTTAAATGGTAAAGGATCTTGTCGCTATTAAGGCGGAATGTTTGTCTATGTGATTAAAATACACATGTGCCATTTTCAAAATTAAAGATGTACGACGTGCTCAATGACGTTCTCAACACAAGACAAGACTCTTGTGGCCCTGGAGGCCCCTCTATGATTGGGGTTGGACTAGATGACCCTGGAGGTCCCTTCCAACTCTATGACTCTACTGTTTTAAGACTCGGGTTTGATCGTGAGCCATTCAGTGTACTGCGAAGTCAGGTTCAAGTTGGGGACGCACTTCACTGTGGCTGTTTTAAAAACCCTGTGCCTGTCTCCAGCCAATATGTGCGTGTGTGCATCTACTGAATAGTGTCTGTGGCTTCACATGGACACACAGTGCCTCTCCTTACACCATGAGAATTCAGATTGGGAGGTCCCCATATTTCTGAAGTTCCTGAAGAAACAAAATCTACCCCGCTGAAATACAAGAGATCTCGGGTAACCTTTTAAAAAGGATGGCCGCCCCGTTCCAAAGAAACCAAAATATATAATCTTGCCAATTTGGTAACCTTCTTTGCGTTATGCTACCAATAAGCAGCTAGATTCAAGTTTAGTAGCATTCTAGAGGCCGATATGCAGGGCTTTTTTTTGTAGCAGGAACTCCTTTGCCTATTAGGCCACACACCCCTGATGTGGCCAATCCTCTAAGAGCTTACTGGCTCTTATTACAGGGCCTACTGTAAGCTCCAGGAGGATTGGCTGCATCAGGGGTTGTGGCCTAATTTGCAAAGGAGTTTCTGCTATGAAAAAAGCCCCCCTGCCGATATAATTTCAGGGGTCTGAGCTTTTGAGTATCAAAGTGCGCTTCATCAGATAACTCTCAAAAACCGTTGTCCCCAAATTCTCATTGGCCCAAATTCTCATGGGTCATTCTCCTACAAACAAACATGGCTACCGCCTGAAGCTACCAATTAAGATGGTACCTCACATGAGTGGAGGGTCATCTCCGATTGGCCCTCAAAAATACCATCTGTACACCTTCTCAGACCCCAAGCCTACCTTTTTAAAAATTTAAAAATTGTTTATTTAATTTCAAAGTCATTACAAAGTCTATTAGTAATTATAAAGTTAGGTAGTAATTATAAAGTTAGGTGAAACATTACCGTGCATACAACATAACGTCATGAGTTACACATAGTTTCCTCCCCCTTTTTACAAAGCGTTGACCAATTGCTGGAGTAATATTTAATATCTGACCATATGTACCTTTATTAATTAACGGTATAACAATAAAATCTGTTGGAGGTTTGTGGGTCGTCGATTTGAATCTTCCGAATATGCACCTGACCAGACCGCACGCTGATTCGTATTTTTAGAGTTATTTTTTCGTCTGTTTTGTTGGGCAATCCATTGAGCAATTTTGTCCAATACGTCGTACGCCCATATTTTTTAATACCACTGATACATTGAGGGAAGTTTCTGATTTTTCCAATGCAGAGCAAGTGTGTGTTTAGCTGTCCTCAGTAGTGCAGACATGAGATCTTTAATAATAATGGAAATCATAACAGCAGGCCACAAATTTAAAAGTATCAAGGCTGGATCATTAGGCATATAATAGCTTGTGATTAGATGTATTTGTGAAACAATGTCGGTCCAGTACTAATTATTTTACATGACCACCAACTTTTTTTTTCAGGCATGTCCAAGGCCCACAGATTTCCGTGGAACCTGTATTGTTATATGCAAAAAAAAAAAGCGGTCGTCCCTCATTTCTAGCCAATGCGCGCAAGAAAAGAAATTTCAGTTTTCATACTGATAAACTCCAGATGATGCTGTTGCATCAAAATAACAGAGGCTGAGCCACACCCTAAAGTCTTTTTTATGCATCCTGTTAAAAAAAGATATTTTGTGGGCCAGAATCACACCTTCACCTAGGTTGCCGGCAATAGGATGGGAGATAACTGGAGATTTTGGGAGGTGGGGCCTAGAGAAAGAAGAAGAAGATGATGATATTGGATTTATATCCCGCCCTCCACTCCGAAGAGTCTCAGAGTGGCTCACAATCTTCTTTCCCTTCCTCCTCCACAACAGACACCCTGTGAGGTAGATGAAGATATTGGTTTGATATCCCGCCCTCCACTCCGAAGAGTCTCAGAGCGGCTCATAATCTCCTTTACCTTCCTCCCCCACAACAGACACCCTGTGAGGTAGATGAAGATATTGGATTTATATCCCGCCCTCCACTCCGAAGTCTCAGAGCGGCTCACAATCTCCTTTCCCTTCCTCCCCCACAACAGACACCCTGTGAGGTGGGTGGGGCTGGAGAGGGCTCTGACAGTAGCTGCCCTTTCAAGGACAACTGCGAGAGCGATGGCTGACCCAAGGCCATTCCAGCAGGTGCAAGTGGAGGAGTGGGGAATCAAACCCGGTTCTCCCAGATAAGAGTCCGGACACTTAACCACTACACCAAACTGGCTCTCCGAGTGGGGCTTGGGGTGAGAAAGAACCTCAGTGGGGTATAACGCCATAGTGTCCATTTTCCAAAAGCAGCCATTTTCTCCAGGAGAACTGATCTCCATAACCCGGTGACCAGTGGCAATTCTTGGAGATCTCCAGATGCCACCAGGAAACTGGCAACCCTACCTACACTTTACAAAGAGAGCAATCCCAAGCAGGTCTACTCTGAATTCTGCTACTTCCATTCAATGGGGCTTACTCGACGATTTGTCGGTTCCGCAGGGCCTGTAAGACCGAACTGTTTAGACAGGCTTTTCTGGTTGACTGAAAATGGGCTGCCACCGGACATCCTACAGAAGCTGGCGATCATAGTCAGAACCCAATACCGCCAGACTGGACTGAGACAGCGCAAATAGTTTTAAATTGATAAGTGAACTATGGTTTTATATGTTTTATGGAATTGATTGTTTTTATGATGTTGTAAGCCGCCCTGAGTTCGCTTGCGGAGAGGGCGGGATATAAATGTAAAGTCATAAATAAATAAATAAATAAATAAATAATACTCCTGAAAAAGTTTCCTCAGGATTGCCCTGGAAATGGTCCACAGAAAAATATTTTAGTGGTTATCTTATGTGTAAACCAATATTTTGGTCTAGTCATTATTGTACGTGTAACTTATATTTGTTGCTGTACGACCTAATGGATGTGAACACCCACTACCTCTTTGTTTTTATCGACACTCTACGAATGGTGTTTTTAATGTATAGTTACAGTACACTTTGCAATAAATCAATATATTTTCTTCTGTATTTTAGCTGCTGACCCAAAAGAAACATCAAGCAGAATAAATGTGCTGTCATGTTCCCGAACTCTTCATTGATTTTGCATTTTAACATGGTTGTCTTAATGTATGGGAGTAGCTACAGGCTCTGGTATAAAGATGTGGTAAGTTATTTCTGTTGATATCCTGGTCTCTCTCTTTCTCTCCCCTCCCCCCTCCCTCCCTCTCTCTTGGCAATACTCATAATCAGTGTTCCCTCTAAGCTGAGTTAGTTTGAGCTAGCTCACAAATTTTTAGTCTCCAGTTCACACATTTTTGTCTTAGCTCAGGAAGGATGGCCCCAGAACAAACTAATTTATGCGGTAGCTCACAGCTTTAATGCCAGGAGCTCACAAAGTAGAATTTTTACTCACAGGACTCTGCAGCTTAGAGAGAGCATTGCTCATAATTACTCTATACCAGCACCTTTTGGGACAGATCTCTCAAGTCCTGAGAGGGGAATTGGTGGAAACTGGCGTGATCTTATATATAATTACTGGCACTTCTTTTCCTCAAAGAAGGCACTGTTGGCGTCAACAGAACTTCCTGCCCAGTGGCGTGTTTGGAATTGCCTTTTTGAACAATAAATCCTGACATTATCTTCAGATTTAATTGTACTTCTTTATTTAGAATTCAATAAAGGGAGCAAGGTTTATCTCCACAGAAATACATTTACAACTCAGTTGCCTGGTGCTATGGACAAGGGAAAGCCATTTCGGACAAATTTTATGCACTGCGTTTTGCGTAATGCCATTCTCAGAAACACATTCAAAATACTTTGGTTATTCTTGGCGTTTTATTCTGGTTTTGCTGTTACTGATTTGCAGATGATTTGGAAATGATTTCAAGGATTCTCCCCCCCCCCCTTTCAGATGATGGTTTCTGATAGCTTTATTGCTCATCGATTGTTAATTGCTGTTAATTAGTGTTACCCAAATCGTTAGTTTTATTCCATGTTGGAAGCCCCACTCAATGCCAAAAGCACAGGATGAATATTTATTTTATTTCATTTTATTCATGTCATTTATAGTCTGCCTTTCTCCCTTGGACTCAAGGCAGATTACGCAGAGAGAGTCAATACAGTCGACAGTATGGAATGTTCAATAAACAATGAAATAGGATTTGGGCTGTAGAACTAAAAACAGAGTTGAAGCAAAGTATAAGTGTTAACACAATGCAAAATTACACAGTAGGATCCGACCCACAGCAAACTATGCACAGGAGTATAGACCGCAGTCCCTAATAATTTATCCAAGTAGCTTTGTGAATCATTTAGTAAAGGGTAAATCTATTGCCTGTGCAAAAAAGCCCTCCTGAATAATTCAGTTTTGCATAGTTTGCAGAAAACCAGGAGAGTGGGACCTCTCCTGACCTCCTCGGGCTGAAATAAAGAAATACTGTATTCTGCCAATCCCCTAAATTGGGTTTTTGAAAAATTGAATGACACCCTCAAACTGCCCAACACATTTTATGGCAAAATAGGTTTCTGGCTTTGTGGGGAGGGGTTATGAAAGACTGTTGCTTTCTGATCACTGTTTCTCCCATCTTGCCACTCCCCAATGGGACTGCAAGTAAAAGACATCTTTTGAGTGACAGCAAGTTTAAGCAAACACCTTCAGAAACTGTTGAACCAATTTTGAAATGAATTCTAGGCCTGAGGGGGAAGGGAGAGTCGGCGTGGTGCAGACTTGGCGGTGGGCCGCCTCTGGCGGGAACAGATGCCCACCGGTTTGGGCGAGGAGTTTTGTTCTCTTCTATCTGTTGCGGTTCACAATCCTAATGAATGTTATGTTTCAATAACATGAATAAAGATAGAGTAGAAAATGAATTCAACGCCGGTTGGCGCCGCGGAATAGAAAATGAGCAGGCCGCATTATCTCCTGCCCCCTAATCTGGGTTGAATTTCCTCTGTTTCCTTGTGTATGTGTGTGTGTTTGTTGAAGAATCCTTTTCTCGAATCTCCTTGGCCATTGACAAGGTCTTTTGAGATGAATATGAAAAGATAGATTTAAAGGTTAAGGTCAGGGTCAGTTGGCTGCAGATGTTTTGTGAGAGATTGTTTGGCGGAGTTGCGGCTACTTCTGCTGACGAAGGAATTTCAAGCGGGCCGTCGTGACCGGTGGGCTGCCAATGAAATGGGGTTTTGTTTCACGATTGTTCCTCACAAACACAAACACACATGAGATGAAGTGTTTGCTCTTTTTTTCCCCAAAAAAGGGAAGGGACAGAGACTCTTGGGTCCAATCCAATATGTCCACCATTTCTTTGCTTCTTCGTATCCTGGAGAAGTATTTATTTATTTGTTACATTAGACTTATATCCCGCCCATTCTACAAAGACTCAAGGCGGCGAACAACAGAATGTTAAAACAGTAAAACAATAAAGCAGTCGGATAAAATCACAATGGTGCTACTTCATCTTCAAGTAAAGTTGTGTCATGAGCTCAGAGCAAGGGACGACTGTCCAAGAAATGCCCAGGACCGTGAACAATGTAAATATAAAATTGTTTCTGTAATTTAAAAAAATAAATCGAAAGACACACTTCTGATTCCAGATGGTTGTCCACTCCCCCCCCCCGCCCCGGTAAGTCTTTGTGATTAAAACCCTAGCATATTGTGTGATTTATCACTTCACATAAAAATCCTCTGGAAATTAGCCTCATGGAATCCACCTCATGGGCAGAATGTAAAGACAGGTGGGTCAGCACTTTTCCCCTTGATCACCAACCACTTTTACAAAGTGGGTGGGCCCAGATAAGGCTTTTGCCCAGCAAGGGTTCAGATTGGGCACTGGAGATTTGATTGGCTGTGCAGATTTTTTTTTTAAAAAAAGCATTGCTATGGCAGCAGCTGCCACCTCAGCACAGAGATCTTCAATGTGTGGCTGACAGTAAGCTGCAGCAGCCATTTTGTATCTGGCTCTGCCTCCTGTGACAGCCATTTTATGGCAGCCATTTTGTGGCTGTACCTACTAGACCAGAGGTTCCCAAAGTTATTTGGTCTAACGCCCCCTTTCCAGAAAAAAAACAAAAACAAAACCTCAGCGCCCCCCTGGAAATCTTCAGCTCTGACTAGTGCAATGGAAAGGTGCTGTTACCCAGCCGCTTTCAACCCAAAAGCTGCAGGTAGCGGTAAAATGGGGTGCTCTTCGGAGGCTTCCTTGGCAACGTTTGCCCTGCAAAGAAAAGCAGTGGCATGGTGGCGCCACCCAGGGCTCTCGGCTTGCCTGCTGGCTGGTGCAATAGTACCACATGGAAAGGGGGAATAAAGGGGTGCCCAGCAGCACCCCTGGCAGGGTGGCACCCTAGGCAGTCGCCTACCCCGCTGACTCTCATGTGCTGGCCCTGCAGAAGACACTCTGTGTCTGGGGCATTGCAGTTGGCTGAAATCAACAGAAGCAACCATCTGGTAACCAGAGGACTGTAAGAAGCTTGACAGTCTGCAGAAAACTGTGAGGAGAAAGCTACAGGTTGGAATTCTTCAGAGAAGTTTGTGCAATTGGTTCAGTGCTTCCACTGTCCTGACCTGAACTGTATTGCTGAGAGAGAAACTGCAAGCAACCTTGAGAAGCTGTTAGTTGTAGCAAGTATTGGCTAGGATAGACTAGTAAGGTTTTTTGTTTCTGTGTTTCTTGTTTGTCTTTACATCTCTATTTTTTTTTTAATTCTGTCTTGTAAATAAACTGCATCCTTCTTATATTTTAATTGGAAGAAGTTCTGGTCTTCATGACTAGTCTAATTAGGTGAATTTGCACTAAGTAGCAGACAAAAAGGAACCCTCTATTTTTGTTAATTGGAATTTTTCTCTAAATTAGAAATTCTGGACCCTTCCCAGAAATGTGTTTTGACACCTCCCACTCTCTTCTCTCCTCTCCTCTTTTCTCTTCACTTCTCTCTTCTCCCTTTCTGCTTCCACCACCCCCTTATTTTTATTCACCGCCCCCCCCCCCCCCGCAATTGCACCCAAGGCTACCACTACCCTCCTGGATCGTTCCAGCACCCCCCAGGGGGGCAATATTGCCCACTTTGGGAAACACTAGACTATCAAAATTAAAAAGGTACCTGTAAGCTCAAAAAGGCTCCTTAATAACATCACCAAAATACAGCAGTTTACTACTTTTACTAATTTTTCTCCCTCTCCCAAAATACTAGAACTCAGGGGCACCTAATGGAGCTGATAGGCAGTAGGTTCAGAACAGACATAAGGAAATACTACTTTACACAGAGAGTAATTGAAATGTGGAATCTGGATGATGTAGTGATGGCCACAAGAATAAACAGCTCTAAAAGGTGACTAGATAGATTCATGGAGAATAAGTCTGTCAATGGCTACTAGCCATGGTGACTGAGAGGAATCTCCACATTCAGAGGAACTATGAATCCTACTGCTAAGGACAACCTAAGTTCTCTGTTTCTGGCCATTCAGAGGAAATGGTTGGCCACTGTGTGAGACAGGAGGCTGGACTAGATGGACCCTCACTGGTCTGATCCAGCAGGACTCTTCTTGTGTTCTTATGAAGGCCTTGGCCTCTGTGCCCAGTTGCTGGCCATCCAGAGGAACTGATTGGCCACTGTGAGAGACAGGATGCTGGACTAGATGGAGTCTCACTGGTCTGATCCAGCAGGGCTCTTCTGATGTTTGTATGAAGGCCTCGGCCTCTGTGCCCTGATGTTGGCCCTCCAGAGGAACTGGCTGGCCACTGTGTGAGACAGGAGGCTGGACTAGATGGACCCTCACTGGTCTGATTCAGCAGGGGGCTTCTGATGTTCTTATGAAGGCCTTTGCCTCTCTGCCCTGTTGTTGGCCCTCCAGAGGAACTGGTTGGCCCCTGTGTTGGCCCCCTGGTCCAAACTTTTTGAAACTTGGGTGGTATTTCGGGGAGAGACACTAGATGCTATACTGAAAATTTGGTGCCTCTACCCCAAAAAGCAGGCCCCCCAGAGCCCCAGATACCTGCAGATCAATTCTCCATGATTTTCTATAGGAATAAATCTCCATAGGGAATAATAGAGTTCCCAGCAGACATTTCCCTCCCCTCCCCCCGCTTTCTGACGACCCTGAAGTGGGGGGAGGGTCTCCAAACTGGGGGATCCCCTGCCCCCACCTGGGAATTGGCAACCCTAAATCCGGCACTGATCTTGGCTTGTGATCTAGATATATTCTTTTACCAGAATAGCACAGTGCGAAAGAGTTCCTGCTACAAAAAAGCCCTGAGAAGACGTCGTTCTTTCTCTACCTTCCCTATCTCAGGCATAATTTTGTAAGCCTCTATCATGTCATCCCTAACTTGGGCTGACTCATCTTAGCTTCTGAGATTTGAAGAGATTGGGCTAGCTTGGGCCATCCACGTCAGGGCAGTAAATTTTATCCCCAGGGGTTTTTTTTGCCCCAGTTTTACCCAAATGGCATTTGGGGTAAGTCTCAATCCCCCAGTTTGCAGGCCCTCCCCCCGCTTCAGGGTCATCAGAAAGCGGGGGGGGGGAGGGGAGGGAAATGTCTGCTGGGAACTCTATGATCGATCTGCGGGTATCTGGGGGGGGGGGGCTGTTTGTTGAGGTAGAGGCACCAAATCTTCCATACAGCATCTAGTGCCTCTCCCCAAAATATCCCCCAAGTTTCAAAACGATTGGATCAGGGAGTCCAATTCTATGAGCCCCAAAAGAAGGGGAGGGACGGTGGCTCAGTGGTAGAGCATCTGCTTGGGAAGCAGAAGGTCCCAGGTTCAATCCCTAGCATCTCCAAAAAAGGGTCCAGGCAAATAGGTGTGAAAAACCTCCGCTTGAGACCCTGGAGAGCCGCTGCCAGTCTGAGAAGACAATACTGACTTTGATGGACCGAGGGTCTGATTCAGTATAAGGCAGCTTCATATGTTCATATGTGCCCCTATCCTTTATGATTTCCTATGGAAGGAAGGAATTGAAAAGGTGTGCCGTCCCTTTAAATGTGATGGCCAGAACTCCCTTTGGAGTTCAATGATGCTTGTCACAGCCTTGATCCTGGCTCCACCCCAATGTCTCCTGGCTCCATCCCCAAAATCCCCAGATATTTCTTAAATTGGACTTGGCAACCCTAGTCGCAAACAGGGATCGTTTTGTAGAAAAATAGATGGCGGAGCTCATTAGCATAATTCATTAGCGTATGCCGCCCTCCTCCCCAGCCAAAAGCAACCTGACGCAAGAAAGGAGAGCCCCAGGTGAGTGAGACCTGCTGGGGCTGGCTAGAGATCCAGCCAGTCCAAGCAGGCCTTACCTGGGGATCTCCTTGGCTGCCTCCACCCCCAGTCCAAAGGCCAGCAAGTAGGGTTGCCAATCCCCAGGTGGGGGCAGGGGATCCCCCGGTTTGGAGGCCCTCCCCTCGCGTCAGGGTCATCAGAAAGCGGGGGGAGGGGAGGGAAATGTCTGCTGGGAACTCTTTTATTCCCTAGGGATATTTATTCCCATAGAAAATAATAGAGCATTGATCCGCGGGTATCTGGGGCTCTGGGGGGGGGGCTGTTTTTTGAGGTAGAGGAACCAAATTTTCAGCATAGCATTTAGTGCCTCTCCCCAAAATACCTCCCAAGTTTCAAAAAGATTGGACCAGAGGGTCCAATTCTATGAGCCCCAAAAGAAGGTGCCCATATCCTTCATTATTTCCTATGGAAGGAAGGCATTGAAAAGGTGTGCTGTCCCTTTAAATGTGACGGCCAGAACTCCCTTTGGAGTTCAATGATGCTTGTCACAGCCTTGATCTTGGCTCCACCCTTAATGTCCCCTGGCTCCACCCCCAAAGTTTCCAGATATTTCTTAAATTGGACTTGGCAACCCTACCAGCAAGCCAACTGCTGCCCTGTCATGATCCTGGGCCTAGCGAGGCCTGCAGGCCCCAGGGAAGCTTGCTTAGGAGTTACTGCAAAGAGCCTACAGTTCCCAGGATCCCTCCTATCCCTCTGATTGGCTGCCTAGGGTTTTGAGGGAAACTGCCCCAGAGAGGGGTGGGGCTTGGGAGGAGAGATAAAAGGACCAAGCCCAGGAAGGGGGTGGGGTGTTCTTTTCCTAGGAGGCAGAGCTGAGGAAGAGCTGCTGCCAGGTAAGTCTTGGTCTGACTGAGACAGTAGGGACAGTAAGTTCAGAAACGTTAGGGCATTTGGTTATTTTTTCCCTTCGCCCCTTTTACTGTTTTATGCACCTTGTTCATTATATTACACTGACCTTTTAAATAAACCTTTTTTCCACCCTTGTTCACCTCCGCCTGGTCCTCATGCCCATTATTTGGCCTAAACTAAGGGAGACCTGGAAGGGCTTGGGAAGGTACTGTGGGCCTTCTCAAGGAGACCCTTATCTCAGAGTGGTGGCAGCAATTGGTAACACCCCCCTGAGTTGTGACATGCCCAAAATCACATAAGGAGTGGAGAAAGGTGATGTGGGCTTCTCCAGGGGTTAATGAGGGCTGCTGGGGGCGTGGCAAAGCTCCTGGTGGCTGGCTGGCTGCCCGCTCTCCTAACCCAGGAATTGTTATGCAGCTGCACCTACTATTCAGTGGACAAGGTAGGTGGAGAGGAAGAGGGGGAACCCTCAGAAAGGTTCAGGAGCTGTGCTCCTGTGAGCTTCTGCTGAATTTGAGGCCTGGTCACAAAATGTTCATAACTGACATGCAACAATGAAGACCAGTTCTCCCACTATTGCAGTTGCTTTCCAGAAAATCAAGATCAGCTCCCCTGGAAGAGGAAGAGTTTGTTTTATACCCCGCCCTCCACTACCCAAAGGAGTGTCAGAATGGTTTACAGTCTCTTTCCTTTTTTCTCCCCATAACAGAGACCCTGGGAGGTAGGTAGGGCTGAGACAGCTCTGAGTAGAGTTGCCAAGTCCAATCCAAGAAAATCTGGGGACTTTGGGGGTGGAGCCAGGAGCAAGGGTGTGGCAAGCACATTTGAACTCCAAAGGGAGTTCTGGCCATCACATTTAAAGGGACCACACTCCTTTTAAATGCCTTCCCTCTATTTGGAATAATGAAGGATAGGGGCACCTTCTTTGGGGCTCATAGAATTGGACCCCCCAGTCCAATCTTTTGAAACTTGGGGGATATTTTGAGGAGAGGCATCGGATGCTATGCTGACAGCTTGGTGCCTCTACCTCAGAAAACAGCGCTCGCAGAGCCCCAGATACCCACAGATCAATTTTGTATTATACCCTATGGAATCGGCCTCCATAAGGAATAATGGAATACCTAGCAGACGTTTCCCTCACCCCCCCCCCCGCTTTCTGATGACCCTGAAGCGGGGGGAGGGCCTCCAAACCTGGAGATCTGCTGCCCCCACCTGGAATTGGCAACCCTAGCTCTGAGAGAACTGATGTTGAAAGAATCACTCTGCGAGAATAGTGACTGACCGAGGTCCCCAGTTGGCTAAATATGAAAGAGCGGGGACTCAAACCCAGTTCTCCAGATTAGCTCTTAATCACTACACCAGACTGGTTCAACTAGCAAGGAGACGTCTCGGTGCCATTTGGAGACTGGCAAGGATATCAAGAGAAGCTCTTTTTTTACGTTGTGAAAAACTGGCATCCTTTTGGCTGGAGAAACAGATCTGGACAGTTTTTCCTATTTGCTCAGAGCCTTTGCATTCAGTGCCGGATTAAAGCCTCCGGAGGCCCGGAGGCAATTGAAATCTGGGGCGGGGGCTTGCAAACTATCTTTGTGTCTGAGGACCCGCCCCATCGCCCACGACCCCCACTGCAGCCTGCGGCACCTTCTTAAAAGCCCCTTTTAGTAAGCTGCGGGGGAAAGGCAGAGAGAAGCAAACTTGGTGACAACGGCAGCAGCAGCCACACCAGGCAAACTGGGCAAAGAGCAGCTCAGTTGCTGGCTGCACGTGCAGGCTGGGAGGGCCGCAAGCAGGGGGGAAACTGTGGGGGAAAGGTGGCCCAGGGCCCCTAAAGTACGGTTGCCAAGTCCAATTCAAGAAATATCTGGGGACTTTGGGGGTGGAGCCAGGAGACTTTGGGGTGGAGCCAGGAGAAATTGGGGAGGAGCCAGAAACAAGGGTGTGACAAGCATAATTGAACTCCAAGGGAGTTCTGGCCATCACATTTAAAGGGACAGCACCCCTTTTTAAATGTCTTCCTTCCGTAGGGAATGATGAAGGATAGGGGCACCTTCTTTTGGGGCTCACAGAATTGGACCCCCTGGTTCAATTGTTTTGAAACTTGGGGCATACTTTGGGGAGAGGCACTAGATACTATACTGAAAATTTGGTGCCTCTACCTCAAAAAACAGCTCCCCCAGAGCCCCCGAAACCTCCAGATCAATTCACCATTATACCCTATGAGAATCGATCTCCACATAGGGAATAATGAAGCGCTCAGCAGACGTTTCCCTCTCCCCCCCCCCTTTTCTGGCGACTCTGAAGCGAGGGATTGGCGCTCTACTCACGAGTTGCTGCCAACTTCTTCAAAGTAACACAGACGCACCATCCCAAGAGGAAGCCTTTCATTCGGAGACTGAAGCCTCCAAAGGCACATGGTCCTCTGGGGCGGGGCTTCTCCCCGCCGACCGGCTGACTGGGGGCGGGAAGGAGTCTGGGAAAGCGGAAGAACCCCCGCTGGGACCTGGGGAGTGGCAAGGCTATCCTAAAAGCATAGGGGCCCATAGGTCAGTGCCTACTTGGCTTAATTGTCAATCCCGCTCTGTTTGCATTTGTTCAGATATTATTAAGAATTACATTTAAAGACAGAACTTTAGATGCTAAAGTATAGATGCTAAAGTTCTCAGCCAACACCTCAGTTGTGATCTTCTGGCTTCCGCTATCAGTCAGCTCCACATTAACATTCTTGTGGCTTTATGGCACGCAATATTTTCAATGTAAGCCTTTGTGCGTTATTCTGACATGACTTCACTTAAAAGGGCGGGGGGCGGGGCTGGGTATGAAGAGGATATGCATAAAACCCCAAGTTGCTAATCTGATGAATTTAATTTTAAAGGCGATGATCCATTTTGACAGTGAAGGCAAGTCACGTCTCCTCTGTTTAAGCTGCTCTCTGGCATGTTTGCCAGGAAAAAAACCATATCTTCAACAGAAGTCTAGTGTCCAGATCATGTGATGTGATGGTATCGCTTTACTCTGCTCTGGTAAGGCCTCACCTGGAGTGTTGTGTTCAGTTTTGGGCACCACATTTTAAGAAGGACACAGACAAGCTGGAACGGGTCCAGAGGAGGGCGACGAAGATGGGGCGGGGTCTGGAGACCAAGTCCTTTGACGAAAGCTGAAGGAGCTGGGCATGTTTAGCTTGGAGAGGAGGCAGCTGAGAGGTGATAGGATCACCATCTTCAAGTCCTTGAAGGGCTGTCATCTAGAGGATGATTTGGAATTGTTTTCTGAGGCCCCAGAAGGTGGGACCAGAATCATTGGGTTGAAATTAAATCAAAAGAGTTTCCGGCTCAACATTAGGAAGAACTTCCTGACTGTTAGAGCGATTCCTCAGTGGAACAGGCTTCCTCGGGAGGTGGTGGGCTCTCCTTCCTTGGAGGTTTGTAAACAGAGACTAGAGGGCCATCTGAAAGCAATGAAGATCCTGTGAATTTAGGGGGAGGTGTTGTGAGTTTCCTGCATTGTGCAGGGGTTTGAACGAGGTGACCCCGGAGGTCCCTTCCAACTCTGTGATTCTATGAAACACAACTTGCAATGAAGTTGAGATTGGCACCCTTATTGACTGGTGGGCTTTCAGATCCCAATTTTGGTGTTCCAGCAAAAGCCATCTGAAGAATACTGGGCGGGGGGGGGGGGGGGGGCGGAGAAAAGAAATCTGACTCAAATTCCACCAATGACTTGACCTTAGGATTTCCATTGCCAACCTCCAGGTGGAACCTGGGGCTCTTGCCATTACAATTGATCTGCAGATGACTGAGATGTTCTCCTGGGGAAAATGGTTGCTTTGGAGGGTGGATCCTAGGGCATTATACACTGTGGATGCCCCTCCCCTTCCTAAACCCCACCCTCCCCAGGCTCCACCCCTAAAGTTCTCCAATATTGAACATATGAAGCTTCCTTATACTGAATCAGACCTTCGGTCCATCAAAGTCAGTATTGTCTACTCAGACTGGCAGCAGCTCCTATTTCCTAACCTAACTGGTGTGGTCTGGAGTTCTCTTGGAATTACGTCCGTTCTCCAGGTTTTAGGGGAAATGGCAGCTTTGGATTGTCAGTTCTGTAGCATTGCACCCCTACTCAGCTCTTCCCCAAGCTCCACTCTCTTTGTGCTTCACCTCCAAATCTTAAGGAATTTCCTCACCTGGAGTTGGCAACCCTACTGGACCTCCTTTGATGGTTTTATACCAGGGGTGGCCAAACTTGCTTAATGTATGAGTCAAATGGAATAAATGTCAAATGTTTGAGAGCCACAAGACATGAACATCAGATGTTGGAAGGAAGGGAGGAAGGAAGGAAGGAAGGGAGGGAAGGAAGGAAGGAAGGAAGGGAGGAAAGGAAGGAAGGAAGGAAGGAAGGAAGGAAAATAGATGGGAGGGCAGAGAGGTGTGAAGAAAGCAACTTTATCTCATCATGCCAGGCACATCGCACCACAGATGCTCTAGAATTCATAGTAAAACTCTATGGTACCATAGAGTTTTTACCATGAATCCTAGAGCATCACCCCCCGCCAAATAGGATCCCCACCCCCAAATAGCCCTGTTGCTGCAAAACTTGCCCTGAGTGATGACATTACCCGGAAGTTATGTCACTGTGTCAATGTGCCACAGTTGCTCTAGGATTCACAGTAAAACTCTATGGTAAAGCAAGCCCCAGCCCCACTCAGGCTTCTTGCATTGCCGAAAGCCTGATCGGGGGTGGGGAGAGCTGATCCATGCGCGGTACGCAAGCCCTGGCCGGCTTATCAGGGGAGAGAGGGGGTGCCCAGCAGTGCCGTAGACAGCGCTTACCCCGCCTACTCCACGTGCCGGCTCTGGCTCTGAATAGCGACTGTCAATGTTAGTGGTCTCCCATCCAAGTGTGGAGGAGGTGCTTTTACATTTCCTGCCGGGTACAGGGGATTAAATTGATCCTGGAGGTCCCTTCCAAAAATGCCTTTCTATGATTCTATAGTAGCCAGGGCCAACCGGGCTGAGCTTCCATGATCTGCAGGTACTGGGGTAGCTTTGGCCATCCAGGTCAGGGAACTGTGAGCAACAGAATATTCTAAATGTACATTGGAAGACCTCTCTATGTGGGTGATACAGTCAAGGAAAAGAATATGTTCTTCTACAACCCAAGGACTTATCTGTCTATTTATTTTAAAGGGAGGGCCTACCCTACTTAGTTATTTTTATCGAGGTGGGGGTCCTATTTAAGCTTTTAATTGTGCTAGGTAGACAGAAAGCAACAAAATGTTTAGAAAAGTAGATTTAAATTTATTTTGTGCGCTGAGAAAAATGAGTATTGGCTTTCTTTTTGCTGTCTTGTTTTGTGCTTGCAAGCACATGATAGGAGCCTGGGGATGGAGAACACTTACTGGAATTCCATGCTAAAAAGGACACACACACACACCCCGAGTTTTGGGGCAATCTAAGAGTTTCCTATGATGTGGTGACATCACTTCCTGTTATGCAGGAAGTGATGTCACAGCATCATCAAATGCGATTTTTGCCTTCCCTCCCAAAGTGGGCAATTTTGCCACCCTCACAGTTGTACCATATTTGTTCTTATAAACCCAGGTCAAATATTTATGTGTTAACATGACCAGTATAGGATGTGCGTGGTTTCTACTTTTTTTTTTTTTAAGTATGGATTTCAAATTGAAATAGCGTCTGTTCTACACTGCATTTAGCCACCACCCCATCCTACAAATGTCAGAGATAGGGAATATTTAGTGTTGAGCTCTGGGATTTTTGTCGATTAAGTAGCATCTTCGTCTCATCTTTGTGTCTACATGGAATGTCACTGAAAGAAGCTATTTTTTAAATTATTATTTGGTTTCTTCCATATATATAAAAATTTAATCTATAGCTGAAGTAATCAACCATTTTTTTGGGGGGGGGGGATACGTAGCTGACAGTTTGTGCATTTAAGGAAGTGCTGGCATTAAAGGGCATTATTTAAATTTGCTTCTAAATACTTGTTTGATAAGTAGGGATCGGAATGACTTATTCATATCACCATTGAGTAAGGCGTGTTAGATAGCTCTCGTCTAATTCATAACCTCCTGTCACTCTGGTTTTTTTTTTTTTTAATATATGTTAGTTTTAAAAAGATTTACCCAATGTAAATAAGAACAATTATAGAATTACATAGCAGGATTACTTCTGAGAGAATTGAGAGTGGGGGGAAGAGAAGGGTGGAAAGAGGGGGTGAAATAACCTTACGGTGTATTCTTAGTGGCTATTCTCTTTGACTCTGTCATTAACGTGAGCATTCAAGAATGTCTAGAGGGTGAGCGGAGGAAAAGTGTGTTTTCTTTTCGATATGATAGCGCATTGAAGATATTCTTCCCCGCACAATGGATTTTACCTTGCATTATCTTTGGAGGAAGCTGCTTTCGGCTGAAAAGCAGAAGTGAATAGGGGTGTCATGACATGGGATTAACTGTACAACTGGATAGTAAATCAAATGTTTGAGATGAGGGGTATGAGGTGGGGGGGGGAGTGGAGGGGGGTAGAGAGAGAAATGTCTAATGTGACACACATCACTAGAACGAACGGGCAGCATTTCACGGAGACGAGTGAAAAGATAATATATAATTATCCGACGAGGTTCTTGAGATATGTACTTTCAGGCAACTTTGGAGGGGGGAAGATCACACCACCCGTTTTAACGAGTCAATCTCTCTGGAATGAATCTAATCACAATGTAAAACATTCCTGGAGACGGTAGTCCTTACTGAGTACTAATTAGAGAGGAACGCGGCCAAGAGAGAGAAGGCGGTCGTTTTTGCACGGCAAAGAGAAACTGGTTTTTAGCAGTTTCTCTTTGCCTCGCAAAAATGGCGACGCAAGCTGAAGCCCCGGGGTAGATAGTGGGAAATTGGAAGGACGCTGCACTGAAAAGAGGAACGTCAGAGCAACGTAGGGTGAGTGCGAAGTCAGTCAGAGAGAGAGAGCATACTCCCTTGCCGTGAAAAAAGGGTCCTACCATGTTTGACAATTTTAAAGTCAAAGATTCCCAGATCTTACTCTATCTAGTACATAATTTTCCTGAGCTTCCTTCTAGGCAAACACAACTCCCCAATTCACCAGTTCAACCTAAGTTTGCCGGTCTTTCGGTGGGGCTTTGAGATTTCTCAGAATCTCCAGTAGATCAATCCCTGGCATCTCCAAAAAAGGGTCCTGGCAAATAGGTGTGAAAAACCTCCGCTTGAGACCCTGGAGAGCCGCTGCCAGTCTGAGAAGACAATACTGACTTTGATGGACCCAGGGTCTGATTCAGTAGAAGGCAGCTTCATATGTTCATCAGTTCCCCTGGAGGAAATGGCATATTCAGAGGGTAGATTCTATGACGCTAGACCCTGTTAAGGTCTCTTAAGGAGAGCCAGTCTGGTGTAGTAGTTAAGTGTGCGGACTCTTATCTGGGAGAACCGGGTTTGATTCCCCACTCCTCCACTAACAGCTGCTGGAATGGCCTTGGGTCAGCCATAGCTCTGGCAGAGGTTGTCCTTGAAAGGGCAGCTGCTGGGAGAGCCCTCTCCAGCCCCACCCACCTCACAGGGTGTCTGTTGTGGGGGAGGAAGGGAAAGGAGATTGTAGGCCGCTCTGAGACTCTTCGGAGTGGAGGGCGGGATATAAATCGAATATCTTCATCTACCTCACAGGGTGTCTGTTGTGGGGGAGAAAGGTAAAGGAGATTGTGAGCCGCTCTGAGACTCTTCGGAGTGGAGGGCGGGATATAAATCGAATATCTTCATCTACCTCACAGGGTGTCTGTTGTGGGGGAGAAAGGTAAAGGAGATTGTGAGCCGCTCTGAGACTCTTCGGAGTGGAGGGCGGGATATAAATCGAATATCTTCATCTACCTCACAGGGTGTCTGTTGTGGGGGAGAAAGGGAAACGAGATTGTGAGCCGCTCTGAGACTCTTCGGAGTGGAGGGTGGGATATAAATCCAATATCTTCATCTACCTCACAGGGTGTCTGTTGTGGGGGAGGAAGGGAAAGGAGATTGTGAGCCGCTCTGAGACTCTTCAGAGTGGAGGGTGGGATATAAATCCAATATCTTCATCTACCTCACAGGGTGCCTGTTGTGGGGGAGGAAGGTAAAGGAGATTGTGAAGTGCTCTGAGACTCTTCGGAGTGGAGGGCGGGATATAAATCCAATATCTTCATCTACCTCACAGGGTGTCTGTTGTGAGGGAGGAAGGGAAAGGAGATTGTGAGCCGCTCTGAGACTCTTCGGAGTGGAGGGCGGGATATAAATCCAATATCTTCATCTACCTCACAGGGTGTCTGTTGTGGGGGAGGAAGGGAAAGGAGATTGTGAGCCGCTCTGAGACTCTTCGGAGTGGAGGGCGGGATCTAAATCCAATATCTTCTTCTTCTTCTTCTTGGGAGGACAGGAACTCCAGTGGGGCACAATGCCACAGAGTTAGGGTTGCCAAGCGCCCCCTGGCCACCAGCAGGGGCTGAGGAGTCAGGTTGCCAGATCCAGACTGGGAAAGTCCTGGAGATTTGGGTATGGAGCCAGGGGAGCACAGGACCTCAGTTGGGTTTGATGCCATAGAGCAGGGGTGGGGAACCTCCATCCCAAAGGCCATTTATGGCCCTTGAGATCACTTGGTCTGGCCCTCAGGGATTGCTGGGCTGAGCCAAGCCATGTGGCGACTTCCCTGGGGCCTGGCTGGCCAGTGAGGATCGTGGGGCCCAGCCCCGCTGTGCAGCAGCCTCAACAGGGCTCAGGATTTTTCTAAATAAAAAGCCCTGGACCTAGGCATTTGCCTAGTGTGGCAGGTCGGGGTGTGTGTGTGTGCCAAATTAGGCTCTCCCCACATGATAGGGTTGCCAATCCCCAGGTGGGGGCAGGGGATCCCCCAGTTTGGAGGCCCTCCCCCCGCTTCAGGGTCGTCAGAAAGCGGGGAGGGGGGAGGGAAATGTCTGCTGGGGACTCTGTTATTCGCTATAGAGATTTATTCCCATAGAAAATCATGGAGAATTGATCCACGGGTATCTGGGGCTCCGGGGGGGCTGTTTTTTGGGGTAGAGGCACCAAATTTTCAGTATAGCATCTAGTGCCTCTCCCCAAAATTCCCCCCAAGTTTCAGAAAGATTGGAGCAGGGGGTCCAATTCTATGCACCCCTTAAAGAAGGTGCCCCTATCCATTATTTCCTATGAAAGGAAGGCATTGAAAAGGTGTGCGGTCCCTTTAAATGTGATGGCCAGAACTCCCTTTGGAGTTCAATTATGCTTGTCACAGCCTTGATCTTGGCTCCACCCCTAATGTCTCCTGGCTCCACCCCCAAAGTCCCCAGATATTTCTTGAATTGGACTTGGCAACCCTACCACATGACTTCAAAGAGAAAAGCAACTATTTACATTAATTTTGCCACCCTGAATTGTTCTCCCTCGGCAGAGCACTGTTTTTTTAAGTTGATAATTTTGTATGCCCCGCAAATGATGTTAAAAATCTCCAAATGGCCCTTGGCAGAAAAAAGGCTCCCCACCCCTGCCATAGCTGGTAGCCAATGAGAGACCTCTCCTCCATGCGTCTGTCTAATCCCCTTTGAAAGCTGTCTGTCTCTTGGCCATTGTGACATCCTCTAGCAGCAAATTCCAAAGAT
The DNA here is from genome assembly GCF_032191835.1 of Heteronotia binoei. Classification (NCBI taxonomy): domain Eukaryota; kingdom Metazoa; phylum Chordata; class Lepidosauria; order Squamata; family Gekkonidae; genus Heteronotia; species Heteronotia binoei. Next base: position 12,379,346 of record NC_083243.1, on the reverse strand, counting down.
CCGTTGCTCATTGGATAAAGAAGTATCTCCCTAGGTCTGTCCTGAGCCTATTCCTCCACAGCTTCATTGGGTGGCTCCGTGTTCTAGCATTATAGCACAGGGATAAAAAGCTCTGTCTCCACTTTCTCCAAAAATGCATCATTTTATAATTTTATAAACTTCTATCAGCCCTGGTAAAGCTGCACTACTGCAGTCCGAGCTCTCTGCTCATGACCTGAGTTTGATCCCGGCGGAAGCTGGGTTTAGGTCGCCGGCTCGAGGTTGACTTAGCCTTCCATCCTTCCGAGGTCAGTAAAATGAGTCCCCAGTTTGCTGGGAGGAAAGTGTAGAGGCCTGGGGAAGGCAATGACAAACCACCCCGTAAAAAAGTCTGCCATGGAAACGTCTGAAACGACTGGTGCTTGCACAGGGGACTACCTTTACCTTTATCATGTCCTCCCTTAGCAGTCTTTTTTCTAGGCTGAACCCTTCAGCCTTTCCCATATTTTAAGATGCTTAAGATGGGCCTACTTTCTGTTAATAGTTATGTTTCCCACTGTTGGTTTAATGGAGGAAAAAATTGTTTGCACAGAGAAAGGGGGTTGAACGCAGGCCCGCGTGCTGTTCCCCGACTCTTTCCCCGCAAAGTTAGTACAAAAAATATTCTCTGCCGCTAAAAGCCCCATTAAATATTCAGTCTTTAATATATATTCCTCAGTCACAAATGTACAGTTAGATAACACATAAAGAATTATGAATGACTAATTATATTTTGCATATTTACAGCAAAGACAATTAGCAAATAGCTTTTATATGCAAAATAAATGAAAAAGTAATTAAGATGCACTAACTCGAGCCGCAGTATCGAGTCTGTTGTCTTGTGATTCACTCCTAACAAACATAATAATTATGCATTCATTGTCATATAATTAAAACAGCTCTGTCCTTTAGAAAAACGGTTATTTGCTGTATAATAACCCGGAGAGTGGCCCAAGTTCCTCATCATAGCGAGAAGGATAATTAAAACATTACCACCAGAGTTGGCTTGCCCAGTCGAGTTCGTTATCATTAGCCCGAGTAAGAGGCCGGTAACGAAGGAGTGGAAAAGTTAGAGCTTCTTGACTAAGCCATTGAGGTGTGTTTGCTATTTATCAAGGCACTGCTTCCCTGTGCTTTCCCCTTCATGTGAGGCTGGCGGGGGGGCGGGGGGGGGCGTGTTCTTACTGCCAAGAACTTGCGTTGCAAAATGCCAATGTGACTTGTGGCCCAATGCCTCTAGCTAGGGTTGCCAATCTCCAGGTGGGGGCAGGGGATCCCCCAGTTTGGAAGCCCTCCCCCTGCTTCAGAATTAGCAGAAAGCGGGGTGGGGGAGGAGGGAACTGTCTGCTGGGCACTCCATTATTCCCTACGGAGACCGATTCCCATAGGGTATAATGGAGAATTGATCTGTAGGTATCTGGGGCTCTACTGAGGCAGTTTTTTAAAATTAAAGGCACCAAATTTTCAGCATGGCATCTGGTGCCTCTCCTTAAAATAACCCCCAAGTTTCAAAAAGATTGGACCAGGGGGTCCAATTCTATGAGCCCCCAAAGAAGGTGCCCCTATCCTTCATTATTTCCAAATGGAGGGAAGGCATTGAAAAGGTGTGTGGTCCCTTTAAATGTGATGGCCAGAACTCCCTTTGGAGTTCAATTGTGCTTGTCACACCCTTACTCCTGGCTCCTCCCCCAAAGTCTCCTGGCTCCAACCGCAATGTCTCCTGGCTCCACCCCCAAAGCCCCAGATATTTCTTGAGTTGGACCTAGCAACCCTACCTCTAGCAACCCGATTGGAGACAGCAACAGTTGCACTGGAAGTGATGACTCATTAATGCTGAGAAGACAGAAGTATGATTACCAGCTGGTAGCTTAAAAGCCAATGTGGGTGTCATGATTCTAGGCCTACTGCAACTTACAGACTCCAGGGAAGCCTGTATTAAAGTAGCTACATTTTCCAGGATCCCTTCTGTCCCTCTGATTGTGTGGGCAGAAGTTTTTGAAGACCTGGGAGGAAACAATAAAAGACTACCTAGAGTGGGAATTGTGTTGTCTCAGGAGAGGCTGCATTCTGAAGAGTTCTCTCTGGAAAGGCTGGGTTGGAGGAAGGCTGCAGCTATGAGAGTTCCCTCATCCAAAGAGTGGTGAGTCAGTTGGAATCAGAAGGAAGGGAATGTATAGTTAGTCGCGTCAGGGCTTTTTTTTTTTTTTCTGTGTACCACCTTTACCATTTTCCCATGTTGACTACTGCACTAAAAGTTACAACGCACTTGTTTACTCTTGAGCACTTAGAAGAAATTTATTGTTGTCATATTGCCTGGGTCTGCATGCCTCTTTGGTGACAGATAAAAGGTGTTTGCTGAGAAAGAAGGGGGTGATCACGCGGGATAGAGGTGCAATGATGTAGGCACTCCTGAAGAAGCAGCGATAGGAGACCATGCAAGAAATGACATGGCAAGGAGCAGCGCACAGGGAGAAAGAGCTGGAGCACAACAGCCCCAGAAACAACACTGGGAGGTTGGACTTCCCAGAAGCTCCAGTTGGGCAAGCCAGGGCAGGAAGCCATGCTGAATTAGTGAAAGTGGAAACCTGAGAGGGGAAGTGAGGGATGGAGGGGAAGCTGAGCTGAAAGGAGAGCAAGTGGCTCACAACAGGTGGGTATAGGGTCTAGAATTGCCCAAGTATCATGGGTTGGTGGTGTTGCCTCTGAAGGAGCTAGGGGTAGACCTTTTCACTTATCCAGGGCTTTTCTTCTGGTAAAAACCGTTCTAGAACTCTCAAGAAAGAAATGAAGGAGAAACACATGGGTGCTCATGAACTTCTAAATGTGGCAGAATTTTTTGGGGGTTGATTCTCTTAGTTTGATGGAGAGCTAGTTTGGTGTAGTGGTTAAGTGTGTGGACTCTTATCTGGGAGAACCGGGTTTGATTCCCCACTCCTCCACTTGCGGCTGCTGGAATGGCCTTGGGTCAGCCATAGCTCTGGCAGAGGTTGTCCTTGAAAGGGCAGCTGCTGTGAGAGCCCTCTCAGCCCCACCCACCTCACAGGGTGTCTGTTGTGGGGGAAGAAGACATGGCAGATTGTAAGCCGCTCTGAGTCTCTGATTCAAAGAGAAGGGCAGAGTATAAATCTGCAATTCTTCTTCTTTTTATGAAATCGGCAACAAGGTGTCCAGCTATTCAGCACTATTAAGCACTCATATTGCTAACAGCTAACAGCTTAGGCTGAGAATCTAGGTCAGTAGAAGTAGGTGAAAGGTAAGGGCTATATCAGGTCAGCCTTAGCCTTATATGGTATGAGCAGGAACCGGAAAGAGTAAAGATAACTGCTCATCTGTAATTAAAGGCACCAAATTTTCAGCATGGCATCTGATGCCTCTTCTTAAAATAACCCCCAAGTTCCAAAAAGATTGGACCAGGGGGTCCAAGTCTATGAGCCCCATACCTTAGCCTTATATGGTACCTTAGCCTTATATGGTATGAGCAAGAACCGGAAAGAGTAAAGATAACTGGTCGTCTGTAAGATGCAGCTGGGTTTCTGGAACGTAGTTGACGTATATGATGATAAGATGACAATGAAATAGAGATAAGTGATAAAATTTCCGGGGGGATAGCCTTTATAAACCTTGGAACAGGATGTAGCCTAATAGGATGTAGTCCCTGTTGGAACTTAAGACTTTTCATAAAAGCTATGCTCAATACTGTAGAACTATGCTTAACTGTAGAATTATGCTTTACTATGGAAATATGCTTTATGCTTGACTATATTCTAACTCTAACCGCTACACTATTAAATCCTTTCCTGCTGAATCGCATGTACCAATTTTTATGTCACTTTGCCAACCCGTTAGGAAAAACTCTTGATCCAGGATTTGGGATTGTGGCCATGGGTTCAGAGCATCTCCAAGAACTGGTCATTTATTTTATTGTAAATATAAAAATGTGTCTTTTAGTCTTTCCAGTGCAATTTTATCTGCCCATTCCGCCAAGGAGCTGGTGGTGGACATGGCTCTTCTGTCCTCCGTTTCATTCTCACAACAACCCTGTGAGATGGGATGGGATGATACAAGAGGGTTGCCCCAAGGTCATCCAATACGTTTCTTGTTAAGTGGGGATTTGAACCTTGGTCTCCTAGGTGCTAGCTTAAGAGAACATTAAAAAGCCATGTTGGATCAGGCCAATGGTCCATCCAGTCTTACACTTTGTGCCACATAAGAACAGAAGAGAAGCCATGTTGGATCAGGCCAATGGCCCATCCAGTCCTACACTCTGTGTCACATAAGAACATAAGAGAAGCCCTGCTGAATCAGGCCAATGGCCCATCCAGTCCAACACTCTGTGTCACATAAGAACATAAGAGAAGCCCTGCTGGATCAGGCCAATGGCCCATCCAGTCCAACACTCTGTGTCACATAAGAACATAAGAGAAGCCCTGTTGGATCAGGCCAATGGCCCATCCAGTCCTACACTCTGTGTCACATAAGAACATAAGAGAAGCCCTGCTGGATCAGGCTACTGGCCCATCCAGTCCAACACTCTGTGTCACATAAGAACATAAGAGAAGCCCTGCTGGATCAGGCCAATGGCCCATCCAGTCCAACACTCTGTGTCACATAAGAACATAAGAGAAGCCATGTTGGATCAGGCCAATGGCCCATCCAGTCCAACACTCTGTGTCACATAAGAACATAAGAGAAGCCCTGCTGGATCAGGCCAATGGCCCATCCAGTCCAACACTCTGTGTCACACATAAGAACATAAGAGAAGCCCTGCTGAATCAGGCCAATGGCCCATCCAGTCCAACACTCTGTGTCACATAAGAACATAAGAGAAGCCCTGCTGGATCAGGCCAATGGCCCATCCAGTCCAACACTCTGTGTCACATAAGAACATAAGAGAAGCCCTGTTGGATCAGGCCAATGGCCCATCCAGTCCTACACTCTGTGTCACATAAGAACATAAGAGAAGCCCTGCTGGATCAGGCTACTGGCCCATCCAGTCCAACACTCTGTGTCACATAAGAACATAAGAGAAGCCCTGCTGGATCAGGCCAATGGCCCATCCAGTCCAACACTCTGTGTCACATAAGAACATAAGAGAAGCCATGTTGGATCAGGCCAATGGCCCATCCAGTCCAACACTCTGTGTCACATAAGAACATAAGAGAAGCCCTGCTGGATCAGGCCAATGGCCCATCCAGTCCAACACTCTGTGTCACATAAGAACATAAGAGAAGCCATGTTGCGGTGGCAGCGGGAAGGACAGTGACCCGCTAAAAAAGTTTTCGTGCGAGTCCTAGAGCATCCCTGGGGCAACGTCCCCAGTGCAGTGATGTCACTTCCGAGCGGCATCATTGAGTCGGATGCGCAAACCGTGTGAGGAGAACAATCCCCCGCCACAGCGGAAGAGGGACCCGGCAACTCTAGCCAACCGCAATGCCCATTTTCCTGAAACAAGAGGCAGGGGCCACATTGGGAATGGTGCTGGGAAGAGCCGCACGTAGCCTGTCAAGAGCATGTCATGACTCTGGGCACTGTCTTCCCAGGAATTTTCCCTTGCACATTCTCTAGTGAAAAGCAAGGGACGTATGCAAAAAGTGTGCTTGCTTATAAGTCCAATTCATATCTATGGCATTCTTATATGGGAAGTTCCCAGCTCGAGCAGGTCTTAGAAGAAGAAGACTGCAGATTTAAACCCCGTCCTTCTCTCTCAATCAGGGACTCAGAGCGGCTTACAGTTACCATATCCCCATCGGAGGCGGGAGATTTCCTGTCACGAGGGGGCTTCGCTTGCTGACCCTCCAGTGGCTAATATGAGAAAGAAAAATATTTCAAAATGTTATTCCTAGGAACTGGAAAAACTTGATGGTTTTACCGTAGAGTTTTCGGTGATTCCTAGAGAGATGTGACATCACGCCTTAGTTTTTTCTTGGAATTGGTATCACACAGTCACTGACAACTGCCCCTCCTTGCCCCCCAAGTCTCCTATTGATTGCAGGGCCTGGCAACCTTATTAATCCTATGGAGTTACAAAAGAGCCTACATTTCCCAGGATCCCCTCTGTCCCTCTGATTGAGTGCCAAGGTTTTGGAGGGAAACTGGCCCAGAGAGGGGTGGCGCCTGGGAGGAGATGATAAAAGGGCCAAGCCCAGGCGGGGGGGGGGGGGTGTTCTTTTCCTGGAAGGCTGAGTTGGAGGCAGGCTGTGGCATAGAGAGCTTGCAGCAGGGGAATGATCCCTTACCCAAGGGGGTAAGTGTTGGTTATTAGAGTAGGGACTGTATAGATAAACGTGTCAGGGCTTTTTGTTTATCTGCACCAACCTTTACTGTTTTTATTTATTTATTTATTCGGGATTTATATCCCGCCCTTCCCACGAATGGCTCAGGGCGGCTTCCAACAATTAATCAAACATAAAATTTAAACAATTTCAAGTATAAAACAATTAAATATTTAAACAGTTAAAACCTTAAAAACAGAATATTTCACTGTTTTACCCACTGTATATATATTTCACTATTTTACCCACTTATTATTCGAGCACTATAAATAAACTGTTGTTATACTCCTTGGGTCCTCACATCTCCTTGGTCACAGTTAAGAAGTATTTCTTAATAAGGAAGACAAGGGTGGTTGGGTGCTAGGGTTGCCAAGTCCAATGCAAGGAAAACCTGGGGACTTTGGGGGTGGAGCCGGGAGCAGGGTGGGGGCAAGCAGAATTGAACTCAGGAGGGAGTTCTGGCCAACACATTTAAACGGACGGCGCGCCTTTTGAATGCCTTTCCTCCATTGGAAATAATGAAAGATGGGGGTGCCTTCTTTTGGGGGCTCATAGAATTGGACCTCTGGTCCAATCTTTTGGGAGGGTCTTTTGAGGAGAAGCACTGGATGCTATGCTGCAGATTTGGAGCCTCTACCTCAGAAAAGAGCCCCCCCCCCCGAACCCCAGATACCCGCAGATCAATTTTCCATTATACCCTGTGGGAATCATTCTCCATAGGGAATAATGAAGTGCCCAGCAGACATTTCCCTCCCCTCCCCCTGTCCCGCTTTCTGGTGACCCTGAAGCAGGGGGAGGGCCTCCAAACCGGGGGATTTCCTGCCCCCACCTGGGGATTGGCAGCCCTATTGGGTGCTCTCGGTTCTCCATACAGACCCTTACCAGAGTGCCGGCAGCCAGCAGAAGGCCCAGCTAGACCTGGCTGTGTGACAGGGGGCATGGCAATTACAGGAGGTGGTGTGGAGCAGCTGAGACAAGCTCTGAATTAAGTAACTCCCAAAGTGCATCTTGTCTCTGTCATGACAGCTGTCCACCACCCCCACTCCCAATGCCTGTCTGAAATCTGGGCAAAGGAGTCACTAATGTGGTTTGTCATTGCCTGCCCCTGCGTCATGGTCATGGTCTTCCTCGGTGACCCCCCCATTCAGATAATAGCCAGGGCTGACCCTGCTTTCTTTCGGCGATCTAGTGAGATTGTGCTAATGTGGGCCATCCAAGTTAGGACAAAAGAGGCACAGAGGTGGTTTGCCATTGCCTGCCCCACGTCACAACCCTGGTCTTCCTTGGTAGTCTCCAGGGGTGGAATTCTAGCAGAAGCTCCTTTGCTTACAAGGCCACACTCCCCTGATGTGGCCAATCCTCCAAGAGCTTACAGGGCTCTTCTTACAGGGCCTACAGTAAGATCCAGGAGGATTGGCTGCATTAGGGGTGTGCAGCCTAATATGCAAAGGAGGTCCTGCTAGAATTCCTTACAGGGCTCTCAGTACAGGGCCTACTGGAAGCTCCAGGAGGATTGGCTGCATCAGGGGGCGTGGCCTAATATGCAAAGGAGGTCCTGCTAGAATTCCTCACAGGGCTCTTCGGACAGGGCCTACTGGAAGCTCCAGGAGGATTGGCTGCATCAGGGGGTGTGGCCTAATATGCAAAGGAGGTCCTGCTAAAATTCCTTACAGGGCTCTTCTTACAGGGCCTACTGTAAGATCCAGGAGGATTGGCTACATCAGGGGTGTGTGGCCTAATATGCAAAGGAGGTCCTGCTAGAATTCCTTACAGGGCTCTTAGTACAGGGCCTACTGGAAGCTCCAGGAGGATTGGCTACATCAGGGGTGTGTGGCCTAATATGCAAAGGAGGTCCTGCTAGAATTCCTTACAGGGCTCTTCGTACAGGGCCTCCTGGAAGCTCCAGGAGGATTGGCTGCATCAGGGGTGTGTGGCCTAATATGCAAAGAAGGTCCTGCTAGAATTCCTTACAGGGCTCTTCGTGCAGGGCCTACTGCAAGCTCTTGGAGGATTGGCTACATCAGGGGTGTGTGGCCTCATATGCAAAGGAGCTCCTGCTAGAATTCCACCCCTGGTGGTCTCCCATCCAAATACTAGCCAGGCTTCCAAGATCTGATGAAATCAGAAGAACAAAGTAGGAATCAAGTAGTACCTTTGAGACCAACACAGTTTTATTCAGACTAAGCTTTCGTGTGCTCTAAGCACACTTCATCAGATGAGGAATCAGGTCCAGTGAACAGAGCTCCATATAGCTGGCAGGGAGCGGCTTAGAATGCAGAATGGTACAAGTTTAAGATCCAATGACAGAATAGTAAAATTAACAAATTGAGCAAACCTTTGATCTGGGTGGCATGAGCATGAGAAAGCAATAAAACAGGAACATCAGATTGTGAGAATGTCTGTTAATCACTCTATTGTTATAAGCCTGAGCCAAAAAGAGGGCATTTCTTACTCAGAAGTTTTCCCCATCCAACTAATTTAACTTTTAACGTGTAAATTGATGGTGCAGCCTCATTTGGAGTACTGTGTACAATTCTGGTCACTGCACCTCAAAAAGGATTTTATAGCATTGGAGAAAGTGCAGAAAAGGGCAACTAGAATGATTAAAGGGTTGGAACACTTTCCCTATGAAGAAAGGTTAAAACGCTTGGGACTCTTTAGCTTGGAGAAATGACGACTGAGGGGTGACATGGTAGAGGTTTACAAAATTGTGCATGGGTTAGAGAAGGTAGAGAAAGAAGTACTTTTCTCCCTTTTTTCACGATACGAGAACTCATGGGCATTCAATGAAATTGCTGAGCAGTTGGGTTAGAACGGCTAAAAGAAAGTCCTCCTTCTTCACCCAAAGGGTGATTAACATGTGGAATTCTCTGCCCCAGGAGGTGGCAGCGGCTACAAGCATGGACAGCTTCAAGAGGGGAATGGATAAGCATATGGAGTAGAAGTCCATCAGTGGCTTTTAGCCACAGGGTATAGATGGAACTCTTTGTCTGGGGCAATGATGCTCTGTATTCTTGTGCTTGCAGGGGTGAGCACTGTGGGAGGGCTTCTAGCCCCACTGGTGGACCTCCTGATGGCGTTTGGGGTTTTTTTGGCCACTGTGTGACACAGAGTGTTGGACTGGATGGGCCATTGGCCTGATCCAACTTGGCTTCTCTTATGTTCTTATGTCCTGGCCCCGCTGATGGACCTCCTGATGGGACCTGGGTTTTTTGGGCCCCTGTGTGACAAAGAGTGTTGGACTGGATAGGCCGTTGGCCTGATCCAACTTGGCTTCTCTTATGTCCTGGCCCCGCTGATGGACCTCCTGATGGGACCTGGATTTTTTGGGCCCCTGTGTGACAAAGAGTGTTGGACTGGATGGGCCATTGGCCTGATCCAACATGGCTTCTCTTATGTGGTATATAAATGAGTGGTATATAAATTGAACATAATTGAACATGTCCTTATAGTTTGCCGTTTGAAGAAAAATACATTAAAATATAGCGGAAGACGGGTTTAGTATACATAATGAGATGAGCAGCCAGTATCCCTATTTGACTATGTCAATACAGCTAAACGATGAAATCGGAGTAGCCTGGGCCATTCAGGGCAGGCCTGCGCGAACGTCTTCCGCGAAACTCTTTTCAAAGAGGTCAAGAAAACGGTACGCTCTTCCATTGCGAGAGAAGCCTCAGAAAAGAGCAGCCCACAATAGCCCTTAAAAAAAGGGATGGGATGTCAGAATCAAGCGACATTCGCCACAAGCTGGGCTTACGTTTTCTCGACGGCCTGTAATCCAGAGAGGAACACGGATCCTGAAGCCAGCCGCTTCTTCAAACTTTCCTGCGACAATTAAGTATTCCATTGTCATGGCTCAATTAAACGGCATGGCCTGAGAAAATTGGGGATTGTAAAGTGAGGATGGAATGCGCTTTGATCCTCCTTCCAGGGTTATTGTTTCATTAATAAATGAACATGTCATTTGTCACACCAGAGGGAGCTCATGCCCTCTAGGCTTTCTTCCCCTTCTTCTTCTTCTTCTTCTTTTTTTGTTCAGGTTTTATAAAGATGAATTTCCAGTGCTCTGAAATACCACGGATTAGAAGTTAAGCCTGCCAGCACTTCGGGGAGTGAGGGGCTTAAGAAGCCCCACACGGGTCTCGAAAGCACTTGTTTACTAATAGAGGGAAACCGTCGTCTGTCTGCAGCTGCTGATATCGTATTACCATTTGGGAAGACAGTAGCAGAGATAACGAATCACGCAGTTTTAATAATTACTCCTGCGATTCCCAGGTTTTTTTTTTTCTCTCCCCCACTTCGTCTTTTTTTGGGGGGGGGGGGTTGTTTCCTGCACGGCAGCCGAGGCTGGATCCCGTCCAAATAAACAGATAAAAACAGTATGGAACTTTTATCTCCCAACGATAATGACAAACGCATCGTGTTCCCTGAAAAAAGTTTCCTGCTGGAGAATATCTATGTATTTTGGGGGGTGGGGGGGCTGTTTCTCGAGTTTCAATAAAATGCAATTATACTTTATAATTCTGGTCTTTTAATCTTCGCTTCAAAAAAAAAAGGAAAGAAAAAGAAAAAAGAAAGGGAAATTGTACAAGCCACCCGACACGCGTGCAGTTTGGAGTGGTGTGCGTCGGGACGACGGCACTTACGGGTTTCCCTGCTCCGAGTTGTGCGCAAGTCTGAAAATCAACCTGTCATCGCAGCTATATACACGAGTAGAGCTATTTTGCATTCAAATTAATACTTACTTTAATTTGGATGCAAAATAGCTCCATTTGTGCCATTCTTTTTTTTAAAGAGAGAGAGAGAGAGAGTTAACTAAGTCATTCAGCAATGAATGGATACCGAGATATGATATTTCTTCTTTTATAATCCTAAATTGAGCTGACATTAGGATTGGGATATTTTAATATCAATAGATTAGCCAGAAAGAGGAAACCCTATTTAGAAAAAAAATCTGCATTTTTAATATACTCTCTGGGAATCAGAAAAATGTGCCCATTGAAACAATCGCTGGATTTCATTGGGGGGGGGCAGCTTCACTCCTCCTGATGTGACTGGGAAATCACACATTTTATGTAAAAGACGACAAGAAGGCCTCTCTGGTTGAGAAACAATGACACGGACTAATTTCTTGCAATGGAGGCAGGAGATAAATGTACTATAATTATATTCTGCACCACAAAACCAGGAATATCTCTGGGTGCAAAGGTAACCTAACCCCCCTCCCCAAGAGCATTTTGCTTCAGTTATGATCAAACCATCTTCCATTGGGTGATTATAGAAAGCTCTCTCCCTCCCTCCCTTTTTCTGTTTTTTTAAAAAAGCATTATTTCAGAATAATCTTAATTGGCGCAAGGTTGAGCCCTTTCGGGGGGTGGGGAAGAGAAAGGTTGAATAGTCTTTTCAAGTCACATGAAAGTTTCTTGGATGAATGTATGATAATTAGATTAATAAGTAGCTTAATTTATCACAGCTGAGGATTTCAACAGCCACACATCAGAGCTTGGGGGGAAGAGGCAAGTATGGTTGTTGTAGCTCCCCCCCCCCCCCACAAAAAAAATGAAGTGTTGCAGCTCGATTAACCTTAAACCCAAAGTGCCCTTCTTCTTTTTGTGTGTGTGTGTGAGTATATCCAGCATTTAATAAAGAAATCAAAATGCACACACAAGAACAGCATACTTGGGAAAGTCCTGTACTTTCTCTTTGTGCTTGCTAGCTAACGAGAGGTATTGAGATTTCTCGAAAACAACATTTCCTTATGAGGCTGTTCTCCAGAAGATGTTACGTTTGAAAAGAAGCCCATGTTTTCCTTTCTGAGCATGGGACTCTCTCATCCACGAACAACACGATGGAGATGCTGGATACAGGGAGAGGGCTTTGCCTGTGGTAAAATTCATCAAAAGAAACCTGCTAAGGACAAGGTTGACACCATTGCCTACCGAATATTGTTTAGCCGGCTTCTTTATGCTGACTGTAGTATACTCATAAAACAGATGCAGAACATCATGGTAGAGATCGAGCGAATGTCTCACAGTGAGGACAGAAGCAATAGGCCACAATCGTCCAGAAGGAATAGGCCCCAAGCGTCCACTGGAGAATAAAGACAAGAGAATTCTTCTTGGAGCTGAACCCCTCTTTTGGTCCAGCATCTCTTGAGCCGGAACATAATAACACGTATTTTACAAACAGGCCACCCAGCACACGATGCTGACTCGCCGTTGAGTTGGATGCTCCTGACGGCAACCGTTCATAAGGACTTCTCACTTTGCCCTCCTCTCTCTAGTGTTCTCTCAGGACAATCCTTCCTTCGAATTCTGATCAGCCTTTCTTTCCTTTTCTTTTATGTTGCCATCCTGGGAAGAGGTTGCTTTTGTGTCTTGTCATGACCGATCCGCCCTGATGCCTGATCTCATTAAGCTAACTCTGTAAGTCTTGACTTTCAATAAATCGGGAGGGGAGACTATGGAGAGAAAATTCCCTGTGCTTTTCTTTTTTTTATGGAGGCTCTTGGCACTGATGCAAAGGGGAGCCTTTGCATACGTCTGGTGCTGTGGTAGCTGTCAGGACTCAACAGTCGTCGTCATCTCGAGAAGACCCTAATGCAAGCCCAGCAGTCGATAGACGCTTGTCCGGCTGCGTCGCTCGGTTCTTTGCAAAGATTGCTGCTTTGAAAAAGGATGATGATAAGCCAGTGCTTGATAGCTGCTTACAGCCAACGCCAATTCTGGTATCCACTCTCTGGAACCTGAAGACGAGGGAGAAACAAAAAACAACACCCGGACTTTAAAGGGCTGAGCAATACTAGAAGGAACCCTTGCCTTTTTCGCATTATCAGACACTTAAGAGGGAGGGTGAAATGGTTGAAACTCTACGAGAGGAGCAGATAGGACTTTTAGAAGACAATGGTGCGTCTGAGAGGTTAATGCCAGTAAAGGGAGATCATAAAATATTGGAAGTGGTGGAGGGCTGTTCCTGAACTGGCTGCTTGATAAGGCAGATAAGTATAACCAGGGGCTTAGGACAATCGATTCTTCTCCATAGGAGTTCGTTCTGAATGCTCACATCTTCTTGTCTGTTTATATGAAAGCTAGGCTTTCAAGGGGTTTTTATCACCAAGCTGCAAATATGACATGGAGTTACAAATGGAATCTTTTTTTTTTAATCTTGAAAGTGTGGGGGGGGGTTTGAATTAAACTGGGCAACAATATTTATGTATATTGAACTACTCTGGGAAGAAGGAAGAAGTTGGGATTTTTTTCCCCCTCAACCTAACAAGCCTAAGTGTCTGACTCCAATCTAAAATGGATATCTAATTATTGTTTAACATTATTTGTTTAGTTGGCGTTACGACCCCTAATTTGCCTTTAAATGATTCATTTGGTGTTTATATAAAGCTCTTTTTATTTAATAATGTTTTTTCTTGAACCAATCTTCGCTAATGTCAATACACTCTTTGTTTAACCTTCTTAAAGGAAACATTTTCTCCGCTCCGAGACAATTAGGAATTACTATGGCAGTGTTGGGGGGTGGATGGGAGTGCGGGTGTGTGGGCAGGAGCGAAGCAATCAACAAATGGTATTGTGACGTGGTTCGGATCAGAATATTCCCTTTGGAACATTCGAAAGAAAGCGAGAATATTACATTTGTGTGGATTATCACTTGCACAAACTCTCCAACTCTGTATTTTCCTTTCCTTTCCTGCAAATTCCAGGCAGGGTAAATCTTGCACAGAAAATCTAGAAACTGGGGTGCTTAACCGCTTCCTCAACCACCAAGGTTCCCCTGAAAAGCCAATGAACCCCCAGCCATTTTTAATTGTTTTTCTTCCCCAACCAGGCCCGGAAACTAAACACAAGCCCAGCTGAGGGGGACATAGCCACAAGGGAAGCATTTCAAGGGCAAATCAATTCATGTGGGAGGTGTTAAAGCGCATTTCCTTCTGGCCTGTGGATTCTCTACTGCAAATGTCCCTGCATTCGTCTGCCACGATAATGTCATATTGCCCTGGAGTCTCGTAAGCGGATAGCTCCAAAATAGAAACTTGGGGACGGGGGAGATGCAAACCATTCTGACCAATATAAGGATGAAACTGGATGCTTTCAGGTGGCCAAAACATTAGATGCAAAATGGCATGATGTAGCGTTATGTCATGAGTTCCCTGCCCCTGCTGCTGGCAGATAATGCGGAGATTCACAATGTGGTGAGTTTTCCATAGTTGCATGTCGTGTTTAAATAATGTGGCAACCTTTTGGGGGGTGCAGTGCAAGCAAAGTTAATTAACATGTGGGATGCATGGCCACAGGAAGTAGTGGCAGCTGTAAGCATAGACAGCTTCAAGAGGGGATTGGATAAGCATATGAAGCAGAGGTTTGTCAGTGGCTATTAGCCATAGGATATTGATGGAACTCTCTGTCTGGGGCAACTGATGCTCTGTATTCTTGTCACTTCGAGGGCAACAGTGAGAGGGCTTCTGAAGTTCTGGCCCAGCTGGTGACCTCCTGATGGCACTTGGGTTTTGGCCACTGTGTGACACAGTGTTGAACTGGTTGGGCCATTGGCCTGATCCAACATGTCTTCTCTTATGTTCTTATGTGTGACACAGAGTGTTGGACTGGAGGGGCCACTGGGCTGATCCAACATGGCTTCTCTTATGTTCTTATGTGACCCAGAGTGTTGGACTGGATGGGCCACTGGCCTGATCCAACATGGCTTCTCTTATGTTCTTATGTGACACAGAGTGTTGAACTGGATGGGCCATTGGCCTAATCCAACATGTCTTCTCTTATGCTTTTATGTTCTCTTCGCTTCAGTCCATGAGGTCAGCTTGAGAATGTCTACTTTCTGCTGCTGGATGAAGTACCTCTCTTTATCACGATCGGTTCTCATCATTTGTTGGGGATGGGGGGGGGGCAGGAGAGGCACCCAACTCTTATGGTGTTTGGGGGGCTTATGAAAGATTTTCACATGCACATACATCTGCAATTCTGAGCAGGTCAGAACTATGGATGAGGTGGACTTGGGGTGTGAGTCTGGGGCCCATAATAATAATGATATCATTATTTCTTGGCTTCCTTCCCCCAGTGCCTTCTGGGGCTTGTAGTTTCCAGGAAGCCTGAGGTTCATGATGAAAGAGAGGCTTAGACCCATATGGTCAGAGTCTAAAATTACTTAGCTTCAGTACTGAAGGTGAATATGAATCCTGAACTCAGGAGCTTTGCAAGAGTATATCACAAAATTTGACCCTTTAGTCATTTCTTTCAGGGTCTACAATGAGGGTTGCCAACCTCCAGGTGGGGTGTGGAGTTCTCCCAGAATAACAGTTGATTTCCAGACATTAGAAACCAGGTCCCCTAAACAAAATGGCAGCTTTGGAGGGTGGAGTCTATGGCATCACATCCTGACTAAGCTCCCTCCTCTCCCCCAAAACTCTGCCCTCCCCAAACACGACCCCCAAATCTCCAGGAATTTTCCAACCTGGAATTGGTAACCCTGTCAAGAACCTTGATCTAAGAACCTCACAACTGGAAGTTGGGCCCTTTTCTAGAGAACTATCAAGGATGACGGGAGTTCAGGTCTCAGACTCTGAGCAGAGGTCCATCAGTGGCTATGAGCCACAGGGTATTGTTGGAACTCTGTCTGGGGCAGGTGGTGACAGCTGCCAGCACAGACAGCTTCAAGAGGGGACTGGATCAACATCTGGAGCAGAGGTCCATCAGTGGCTATTAGCCACAGTGTATTGATGGAACTCTCTATCTGGGGCAGTGATGCTCTGTGTTCTTGGTGCTTGGGAGGGACAACAGTGTGAGGACTTCTAGTGTCCTGGTCCCACTGATGGACCTCCTGATGGCCCCTGGAGTTTTTGGCAACTGTGACACAGAGTGTTGGACAAGATGGGCCATTGGCCTGATCCAACATGGCTTCTCTTCTGTTCTTATGTTCTTAAGGTATAGATAGAACTCTCTGTCTGGGGCAAGTGATGCTCTGTATTCTTGGTGCTTGGAGGGGCAACAGTGGGAGGGCTTCTAGTGTCCTGGCCCCACTGATGGATCTCCTGTTGGCACCTGGGGTTTTTGGCCACTGTGTGACACAGAGTGTTGAACTGGATGGGCCATTGGTTTGATCCAACATGGCTTCTCTTATGTTCTTAAGGTATAGATAAAACTCTCTGTCTGGGGCAAGTGAAACTCTGTACTCTTGGTGCTTGGAGGGGCAACAGTGGGAGGGCTTCTAGTGTCCTGGCCCCACTGATGGACCTCCTGATGGACCTGAGCTTTTTTGGCCACTGTGTGACACAGCGTGTTGACCTGGATGGGTCATTGGCCCAATCCAACATGGCTTCTCTTATTTTCTTATCTTCTCTTACGTTCTTATGAAAGAGTGAACTTAAGGAGGTCTACCTGATATCTATTCAGATTCCTTCAGCAGGAATTACTGCCAGGACTCTTTTTAGGACATCACTGTGTCTCTGTACCAAGACTGGGTTTAGGTAGACCACAATGGTTGCAAAGTCTGTGGCTACTTTCTGACAATCCCCAAGATGTAAGGGAGGGGACTGCATTAGGGGATTGCAACATCAAGTAAATAAAGGCATTGATCTTCATCTAGTAGAGCAGGGGTGGCCAACGGTAGCTCTCCAGATGTTCTTTGCCTACAACTCCCATCAGCCCCAGCCAGCATGGCCAATGACTGAGGGTGATGGGAGTTGTAGGCAAAAAACATCTGGAGAGCTACCGTTGGCCACCTCTGTAGTAGAGCATGATCCAAAAATGGTGCGGTCTCATTTGGAGTACTGTGTGCAGTTCTGGTCGCCGCACCTCAAAAAGGATATTATAGCATTGGAGAAAGTCCAGAGAAGGGCAACTAGAGTGATTAAAGGGCTGGAACACTTTCCCTATGAAGAAAGGTTGAAACGCTTGGGACTCTTTAGCTTGGAGAAACGTCGACTGCGGGGTGACATGATAGAGGTTTACAAGATAATGCATGGGATGGAGAAAGTAGAGAAAGAGGTCCTTTTCTCCCTTTCTCACAATACAAGAACTCATGGGCATTCGATGAAATTGCTGAGCAGACAGGTTAAAACGGATAAAAGGAAGTACTTCTTCACCCAAAGGGTGATTAACATGTGGAATTCACTGCCACAGGAGGTGGTGGCGGCCACAAGCATAGCCACCTTCAAGAGGGGTTTAGATAAAAATATGGAGCAGAGGTCCATCAGTGGCTATTAGCCACAGTGTGTGTGTGTGTATATATATATATATATGTATGTATGTGTGTATATATATATATATATATGTATGTATGTGTGTGTGTGTGTATATATATATATATATATAATTTTTTTTGGCCACTGTGTGACACAGAGTGTTGGGCTGGATGGGCCATTGGCCTGATCCAACACGGCTTCTCTTATGTTCTTATGGTTCTCAATTGATAATAGAAAACACCATTATTTTATTGTTGGGGTAATTATTGCTTAATGCAGGAGTATCAAACTCATCTGTTATGAAGGCTGGATCTGACATAAATGAGGGCTTCTTGGGCCGGGCCATGTGTATCGTAAAATGTAACGCCAGGTAGCAGAGATCTAAACCTTATAAAGGACACAGACAAACACTATTAAAGATTTTGTTAATAAACTTAAAATAAAAAATGCTTAAAAGCTTAGCTTTCTTGCAATATTTTATTTGTTTAACAGCTTCTGAGAATGGAACACCTCTTGCTTTGCATTGTTGCATCAAAATCTGAAGACATTGTCTGTCTTAAGTATACTGTTCAGGTTTGTGTTGGTACATTGCAAACCTGCTTTTTGACTTCTTGACATTCATCACAGAAATCTCATGGTCAATGCTTTGAGCTAAGACCCAGGGGAAAACATGAAATGGCCGGGCATTGTGAGCTTTTATACACAAGTTGCTTCGGGTGCTGGTCAGCCAATGGAGAAAACTGAGGTTCTGCTCTGTCGCTCCTGTGCGATGGAGCAAACCTGGCAAAGCAAGCTGTGATGCAGAAGGAAGCAAGAGAGAGGGAGAAGGAAGCCGATGACAGTGAATTGCTCGGGGGCCTGATAGGAGCCCTCCGGGGGCCTGATCCCTGACACCCCTGGCTTAGTGTTTTTTACCAGAAACAGGAGGAGGAGGAGCCTTTCCTCTATTTTATGGAGTCTCAAAACAACTTACAATTGCATTCCCTTCCCCTCCCCACAATAGGCAGCTTGGAAAGGTAGGTGGGGCTGAGAGACTTATGAAAGAACCGGGACTGACCGAAGGTCACCCAGCTAGCTGCATGTGGAGGAGGGGTGGGGAATCAAACCAGTTTGCCAAATTAGAGTCTGTTGCACTTAATCACTACATCACACTGAAAAGGAAGAGGACAGTCACAGAGGCAGAAAGTCTTATCAAATTTGGCAGAACGATCCAGGTGTGTTACTCTGTTGGCCTGAAGCAATGCAACAAAGTTGGAATCCAATAGCACCGTTCAGATCAACCGGGACTTTTTTTATAGCAGGCACTCCTTTGCATATCAGGCCACGCCCCCATGATGTAGCCAATCCTCCAAGAACTTACAGTAGGCCCTGTACAAAGAGCCCAGTAAGTTCTTGGAGGATTGGCTACATCAGGGAGGAGTGGCCTGATATGCAAAGGAGATCCTGCTACAAAAAAAGCTGGAGACCAACAAAGCTTTATTCAGGATGTGAGCTTTCTTGTGTATGCACACTTTGTCAAACAGGTTGGATATGGCAGAATAAGAACATAAGAGAAGTCATGTTGGATCAGGCCAATGGCCCATCCAGTCCAACACTCTGTGTCACATAAGAACAGAAGAGAAGCCCTGTTGGATCAGGCCAATGGCCCACCCAGTCCAACACTCTGTGTCACATAAGAACAGAAGAGAAGCCCTGTTGGATCAGGCCAATGGCCCACCCAGTCCAACACTCTGTGTCACATAAGAACAGAAGAGAAGCCATGTTGGATCAGGCCAATGGCCCATCCAGTCCAACACTCTGTGTCACATAAGAACAGAAGAGAAGCCCTGTTGGATCAGGCCAATGGCCACCCAGTCCAACACTCTGTGTCACATAAGAACAGAAGAGAAGCCCTGTTGGATCAGGTCAATGGCCCACCCAGTCCAACACTCTGTGTCACACATAAGAACATAAGAGAAGCCATGTTGGATCAGGCAAATGGCCCACCCAGTCCAACACTCTGTGTCACATAAGAACAGAAGAGAAGCCCTGTTGGATCAGGCCAATGGCCCACCCAGTCCAACACTCTGTGTCACATAAGAACAGAAGAGAAGCCCTGTTGGATCAGGCCAATGGCCCACCCAGTCCAACACTCTGTGTCACATAAGAACAGAAGAGAAGCCATGTTGGATCAGGCCAATGGCCCATCCAGTCCAACACTCTGTGTCACACATAAGAACAGAAGAGAAGCCCTGTTGGATCGGGCCAATGGCCCACCCAGTCCAACACTCTGTGTCACATAAGAACAGAAGAGAAGCCCTGTTGGATCAGGCCAATGGCCCACCCAGTCCAACACTCTGTGTCACATAAGAACAGAAGAGAAGCCCTGTTGGATCAGGCCAATGGC